>NC_134357.1:596310110-596438670 GCF_048569485.1 Anomaloglossus baeobatrachus | reverse complement strand
GGACCGCTCACACACCTAGGAGGAGGATGGAGGGGGAACGGAGGATGGAAGAGGACAGAGGATGGAGGACAGAGGATGGAGGAGGACAGGGACCACTCACACTCCTAGGAGGAGGATGGAGGAGGACAGGGACCGCTCACACTCCTAGGAGGAGGATGGACGGAGGAGGACAGAGGATGGAGGAGTACAGGGACCGCTCACACACCTAGGAGGAGGATAGAGGGGAACGGAGGAGGACAGAGGATGGAGGAGGACAGGGACCGCTCACACACCTAGGAGGAGGATGGAGGGAGGAGGACAGGGACTGCTCACACTCCTAGGAGGAGGATGGAGGGGAACGGAGGAGGACAGAGGATGGAGGAGGACAGGGACCGCTCACACCTAGGAGGAGGATGGAGGAGGACAGGGACCGCTCACACTCCTAGGAGGAGGATGGAAGGGAACGGAGGAGGACAGAGGATGGAGGAGGACAGGGACCGCTCACACTCCCAGGAGGAAGATGGAGAGGAACGGAGGAGGACAGAGGATGGAGGAGGACAGGGACCGCTCATACTCCCAGGAGGAAGATGGAGAGGAACGGAGGAGGACAGAGGATGGAGGAGGACAGGGACCGCTCACACTCCTAGGAGGAGGATGTAGGGGAATGGAGGATGACAGAGGATGGAGGAGAACAGGGGCCACTCACACTCCTAGGAGGAGGATGGAGGGGAATGGAGGAGGACGCAGGAGGACAGAGAATGGAGGGGGATAGGGACCGCTCACACTCCTAGGGGGAGGATGGAGGGGAACAGAGGAGGACAGAGGACGGAGGGAGGACAGGGACCACTCACACTCCTAGGAGGAGGATGGAGGGGAACAGAGGAGAACACAGAGGACGGAGAGGGATAGGGACCGCTCACACTCCTAGGAGGAGGATGGAGGGGGAACGGAGGAGGACAGAGGACGGAGGAGGACAGGGACCACTCACACTCCTAGGAAGAGGCTATAGGGGAGCAGAGGAGGACAGAGGATGGAGGAGGACAGGGACCACTCACACTCCTAGGAAGAGGATGGAGTAGAATGGAGGAGGACGCAGGAGGACAGAGGACGGAGAGGGATAGCGACAGCTCACACTCCTAGTAGGAGGAGGGAGGCGGATGGAGGAGCATGGAAGGGGAAGGAGGGGAAAAGAGAATGAAGGAGGATAGAGGAACACGGAGAAGATTGGAGGAGGATGGAGAATGGAGGAGGACAGGGACCACTCACAATCTTAGAAGGAGGATGGAGGGGAGACTGAGGAGCATGGAGGAACATGGATTAGGATGGAGGAATATAGAGGAGGATAGGATCCACTCACACTTCTATGAGGAGGACGAAGGAACATGGAGGAGAATGGAGGAACTCGGAGGAGGACAGAGGAGCATGGAGGAGGACAGGGACCTGTCACACTCCTAGGAGGAGGACAGAAAGCATGGTGAAGCATGACTTACAGGGACTGCTCACTCTCCTAGAAGGGAGTATGAAGAAGGACAGAGGAGCATGGAGAAGGATGGAGAGCATGGAGGAGGACAAAGACCACTCACATTCCTAGTAAGAGAATGAAGGATGACTGAGGAGCATGGAGAACACGGAGAAGCATGGAGGAGAAAGGAGAACAGGGAATGCTCAAACTCCAAGGAGAAGGACGGAGGGAGATCAAGGAGCATGGAAGGAGATGGAGGGGAACGGAGAATGAAGGAGGATAGAGGAGCACATGGAACCATTCACAGACCTAAGAGTAGGAGAGAAGAGGATGGAGGAGCATGGAGCCTATCCGGTCTGATATCTGTGCCTCAAATACGTCCGCCTTCGGGTCCAAGCCCCACGACTAACTACATATCCCCATCATGCGTTTCGTCCCTGCATGGAGCGGTGCTAATGGCAGCCATTCCTGGCCTGTCGCGTGTCGTCCCTGCATGGAGCGGTGCTAATGGCGGCCATTCTTGGCCTGTTGCGTGTCGTCCCTGTGTGGAGCGGTGCTAATGGCGGCCATTCCTGGCCTGTCGCGTGTCATCCCTGCGTGAAGCGGTGATAATGGTGGCCATTCCTGAGTGAGCACTTTTTCTCGCCTTCGTCGCGGACCTTGCGTGGCGGTAATGATGGCGGCCATTCCTGAGTGAGCGCTTCTCTCGCCTTCGGTCGCGGACCCTTGCGTGGCGGGTAATGATGGCGGCCATTCCTGAGTGAGCGTTTATCTCGCCTTCGGTCGCGGACCTTGCGTGGTGGTAATGATGGCGGCCATTCGTGACGTGAGCGCTTCTCTCGCCTTCGGTCGCGGACCTTGCGTGGCGGTAATGATGGCGGCCATTCCTGAGTGAGCGCTTCTCTCGCCTTCGGTCGCGAACCTTGCGTGGCGGTAATGATGGCGGCCATTCGTGAGTGAGCGCTTCTCTCGCTTTCGGTCGCGGACCTTGTGTGGCGGTAATGATGGCGGCCATTCGTGAGTGAGCGTTTCTCTCGCCTTCGGTCGCGGACCTTGCGTGGCGGTAATTATGGCGGATATTCCTGAGTGAGCGCTTCTCTCGCCTTCGGTCGCGGACCTTGCGTGGCGGTAATGATGGCGGCCATTCCTGAGTGAGCGCTTCTCTCGCCTTCGGTCGCGGACCTTGCGTGGTGGTAATGATGGCGGCCATTCCTGAGTGAGCGCTTCTCTCGCTTTCGGTCGCGGACCTTGTGTGGCGGTAATGATGGCGGCCATTCGTGAGTGAGCGTTTCTCTCGCCTTCGGTCGCGGACCTTGCGTGGCGGTAATGATGGCAGCCATTCCTGAGTGAGCACTTCTCTCACCTTCGGTCGCGGACCTTGCGTGGCGGTAATGATGGCGGCCATTCCTGAGTGAGCGCTTCTCTCGCTTTCGGTCGCGGACCTTGCGTGGCGGTAATGATGGCGGATATTCCTGAGTGAGCGCTTCTCTCGCCTTCGGTCGCGGACCTTGCGTGGCGAGGTAATGATGGCGACCACTCCTGAGTGAGCGCTTCTCTCGCCTTCGGTCGCGGACCTTGCGTGGCGGTAATGATGGCGGCCATTCCTGAGTGAGCACTTTTCTCGCCTTCGGTCGCGGACCTTGCGTGGCGGTAATGATGGCGGATATTCCTGAGTGAGCGCTTCTCTCGCCTTCGGTCGCGGACCTTGCGTGGCGGTAATGATGGCGACCATTCATGAGTGAGCGCTTCTCTCGCCTTCGGTCGCGGACCTTGCGTGGCGGTAATGATGGCGGCCATTCCTGAGTGAGCACTTTTCTCGCCTTCGGTCGCGGACCTTGCGTGGCGGTAATGATGGCGGATATTCCTGAGTGAGCGCTTCTCTCGCCTTCGGTCGCGGACCTTGCGTGGCGGTAATGATGGCGACCATTCATGAGTGAGCGCTTCTCTCGCCTTCGGTCGCGGACCTTGCGTGGCGGGTAATGATGGCGGATATTCCTGAGTGAGCGCTTCTCTCGCCTTCGGTCGCGGACCTTGCGTGGCGGTAATGATGGCGGCCATTCCTGAGTGAGCGCTTCTCTCGCCTTCGGTCGTGGACCTTGCGTGGCGGTAATGATGGCGGCCATTCCTGAGTGAGCGCTTCTCTCGCCTTCGGTCGCGGACCTTGCGTGGCGGTAATGATGGCGGATATTCCTGAGTGAGCGCTTCTCTCGCCTTCGGTCGTGGACCTTGCGTGGCGGTAATGATGGCGGCCATTCCTGAGTGAGCGCTTCTCTCGCCTTCAGTCGCGGACCTTGCGTGGGCGGTAATGATGGCGGCCATTCCTGAGTGAGCGTTTTCTCTCGCCTTCGGTCGCGGACCTTGCGTGGCGGTAATGATGGCGGCCATTCCTGAGTGAGCGTTTCTCTCGCCTTCGGTCGCGGACCTTGCGTGGCGGTAATGATGGCGACCATTCATGAGTGAGCGCTTCTCTCGCCTATCGGTCGCGGACCTTGCGTGGCGGTAATGATGGCGGCCATTCCTGAGTGAGCGCTTCTCTCGCCTTCGGTCGCGGACCTTGCGAGGTGGTAATGATGGCGGCCATTACTGAGTGAGCGCTTCTCTCGCCTTCGGTCGCGGACCTTGCGTGGCGGTAATGATGGCGGATATTCCTGAGTGAGCGTTTTCTCTCGCCTTCGGTCGCGGACCTTGCGTGGCGGTAATGATGGCGGATATTCCTGAGTGAGCGCTTCTCTCGCCTTCGGTCGCGGACCTTGCGTGGCGGTAATGATGGCGGCCATTCCTGAGTGAGCGTTTCTCTCGCCTTCGGTCGCGGACCTTGCGTGGCGGTAATTATTGCGGCCATTCCTGAGTGAGCGCTTCTCTCGCCTTCGGTCGCGGACCTTGCGTGGCGGTAATGATGGCGGCCATTCCTGAGTGAGCGCTTCTCTCGCCTTCGGTCGCGGACCTTGCGAGGCAATAATGATGGCGGCCATTCGTGAGTGAGCGTTTCTCTCGCCTTCGGTCGCGGACCTTGCGTGGCGGTAATTCTGGCGGCCATTCCTGAGTGAGCGCTTCTCTCGCCTTCAGTCGCCGGACCTTGCGTGGCGGGTAATGATGGCGGCCATTCCTGAGTGAGCGTTTCTCTCGCTTTCGGTCGCGGACCTTGCGTGGTGGTAATGATGGCGGCCATTCCTGAGTGAGCGCTTCTCTCGCCTTCGGTCGCGGACCTTGCGAGGCAATAATGATGGCGGCCATTCCTGAGTGAGCGTTTCTCTCGCCTTCGGTCGCGGACCTTGCGTGGCGGTAATGATGGCGGATATTCCTGAAGTGAGCGTTTCTCTCGCCTTCGGTCGCGGACCCTTGCGTGGCGGTGATTCTGGCGGCCATTCCTGAGTGAGCGCTTCTCTCGCCTTCGGTCGCGGACCTTGCGTGGCGGTAATGATGGCGGCCATTCCTGAGTGAGCGCTTCTCTCGCCTTCGGTCGCGGACCTTGCGTGGCAATAATGATGGCGGATATTCCTGAGTGAGCGCTTCTCTCGCCTTCGGTCGCTGACCTTGTGTGGCGGTAATGATGGCGGCCATTCCTGAGTGAGCGCTTCTCTCGCCTTCGGTCGCGGACCTTGCGTGGCAATAATGATGGCGGGATATTCCTGAGTGAGCGCTTCTCTCGCCTTCGGTCGCTGACCTTGCGTGGCGGGTAATGATGGCGGCCATTCCTGAGTGAGCGCTTCTCTCGCCTTCGGTCGCGGACCTTGCGTGGCGGTAATGATGGCGGCCATTCGTGAGTGAGCGCTTCTCTCGCCTTCGGTCGCGGACCTTGCGTGGCGGTAATGATGGCAGATATTCCTGAGTGAGCGCTTCTCTCGCCTTCGGTCGCGGACCTTGCGTGGCGGTAATGATGGTTGCCATTCCTGAGTGAGCGCTTCTCTCGCCTTCGGTCGCGAACCTTGTGTGGCGGTAATGATAGCGGCCATTCCTGAGTGAGCGTTTCTCTCGCCTTCGGTCGCGGACCCTTGCGTGGCGGTAATGATGGCGGCCATTACTGAGTGAGCGCTTCTCTCGCCTTCGGTCGCGGACCTTGCGTGGCGGTAATGATGGCGGCCATTCGTGAGTGAGCGTTTCTCTCGCCTTCGGTCGCGGACCTTGCGTGGCGGTAATGATGGCAGCCATTCCTGAGTGAGCGCTTCTCTCGCTTTCGGTCGCGGACATTGTGTGGCGGTAATGATGGCGGCCATTCCTGAGTGAGCGTTTCTCTCGCCTTCGGTCGCGGACCTTGCGTGGCGGGTAATGATGGCGGATATTCCTGAGTGAGCGCTTCTCTCGCCTTCGGTCGCGGACCTTGCGTGGCGGTAATGATGGCAGCTATTCCTGAGTGAGCGTTTCTCTCGCCTTCGGTCGCGGACCTTGCGTGGCGGTAATGATGGCGGCCATTCCTGAGTGAGCGTTTCTCTCGCCTTCGGTCGCGGACCTTGCGTGGCGGTAATGATGGCGGCCATTCCTGAGTGAGCGCTTCTCTCGCCTTCGGTCGCGGACCTTGCGTGGCGGTAATGATGGCGGCCATTCCTGAGTGAGCGCTTCTCTCGCCTTCGGTCGCGGACCTTGCGTGGCGGTAATGATGGCGGCCATTCCTGAGTGAGCGCTTCTCTCGCCTCTCGGTCGCGGACCTTGCGTGGCGGTAATGATGGCGGCCATTCCTGAGTGAGCGCTTCTCTCGCCTTCGGTCGCGGACCTTGCGTGGCTGTAATGATGGCGGCCATTCCTGAGTGAGCGTTTCTCTCACCTTCGGTCGCGGACCTTGCGTGGCGTTAATGATGGCGGCCATTCCTGAGTGAGCGTTTCTCTCGCCTTCGGTCGCGGACCTTGCGTGGCGGTAATGATGGCAGATATTCCTGAGTGAGCGCTTCTCTCGCCTTCGGTCGCGGACCTTGCGTGGCTGTAATGATGGCGGCCATTCCTGAGTGAGCGCTTCTCTCGCCTTCGGTCGCGGACCTTGCGTGGCGGTAAGGATGGCGGCCATTCCTGAGTGAGCGTTTCTCTCGCCTTCGGTCGCGGGACCTTGTGTGGCGGTAATTATGGCGGCCATTCGTGAGTGAGCGCTTCTCTCGCCTTCGGTCGCGGACCTTGCGTGGCGGTAATGATGGCGGCCATTCCTGAGTGAGCGCTTCTCTCGCCTTCGGTCGCGGACCTTGCGTGGCGGTAATGATGGCGGCCATTCCTGAGTGAGCGCTTCTCTCGCCTTCGGTCGCGGACCTTGCGTGGCGGTAATGATGGCGGCCATTCCTGAGTGAGCGCTTCTCTCGCCTTCGGTCGCGGACCTTGCGTGGCGGTAATGATGGCGGCCATTCCTGAGTGAGCGCTTCTCTCGCCTTCGGTCGCGGACCTTGCGTGGCGGTAATGATGGCGGCCATTCCTGAGTGAGCGTTTCTCTCGCCTTCGGTCGCGGACCTTGCGTGGCGGTAATGATGGGCGGCCATTCCTGAGTGAGCGCTTCTCTCGCCTTCGGTCGCGGACCTTGCGTGGCGGTAATGATGGCGGCCATTCCTGAGTGAGCGCTTCTCTCGCCTTCGGTCGCGGACCTTGCGTGGCGGTAATGATGGCGGCCATTCCTGAGTGAGAGCTTCTCTCGCCTTCGGTCGCGGACCTTGCGTGGCGGTAATGATGGCGGCCATTCCTGAGTGAGCGCTTCTCTCTCCTTCGGTCGCGGACCTTGCGTGGCGGTAATGATGGCGGCCATTCCTGAGTGAGCGCTTCTCTCGCCTTCGGTCGCGGACCTTGCGTGGCGGTAATGATGGCGGCCATTCTTGAGTGAGCGCTTCTCTCTCCTTCGGTCGCGGGACCTTGCGTGGCGGTAATGATGGCGGCCATTCCTGAGTGAGCGCTTCTCTCGCCTTCGGTCGCGGACCTTGCGTGGCGGTAATGATGGCGGCCATTCCTGAGTGAGCGTTTCTCTCGCCTTCGGTCGCGGACCTTGCGTGGCGGGTAATGATGGCGGCCATTCCTGAGTGAGCGCTTCTCTCGCCTTCGGTCGCGGACCTTGCGTGGCGGTAATGATGGCGGCCATTCCTGAGTGAGCGCTTCTCTCGCCTTCGGTCGCCGGACCTTGCGTGGCGGTAATGATGGCGGCCATTCCTGAGTGAGCGCTTCTCTCGCCTTCGGTCGCGGACCTTGCGTGGCGGGTAATGATGGCGGCCATTCCTGAGTGAGCGCTTCTCTCGCCTTCGGTCGCGGACCTTGCGTGGCGGTAATGATGGCGGCCATTCCTGAGTGAGCGCTTCTCTCGCCTTCGGTCGCGGGACCCTTGCGTGGCGGGTAATGATGGCGGCCATTCCTGAGTGAGCGCTTCTCTCGCCTTCGGTCGCGGACCTTGCGTGGCGGTAATGATGGCGGCCATTCCTGAGTGAGCGCTTCTCTCGCCTTCGGTCGCGGACCTTGCGTGGCGGTAATGATGGCGGCCATTCCTGAGTGAGCGCTTCTCTCGCCTTCGGTCGCGGACCTTGCGTGGCGGTAATGATGGCGGCCATTCCTGAGTGAGGGCTTCTCTCGCCTTCGGTCGCGGACCTTGTGTGGCGGTAATGATGGCGGATATTCCTGAGTGAGCGCTTCTCTCGCCTTCGGTCGCGGACCTTGTGTGGCGGTAATGATGGCGGCCATTCCTGAGTGAGCGCTTCTCTCGCATTCGGTCGCGGACCTTGCGTGGCGGTAATGATGGCGGCCATTCCTGAGTGAGCGCTTCTCTCGCCTTCGGTCGCGGACCTTGCGTGGCGGTAATGATGGCGGCCATTCCTGAGTGAGCGCTTCTCTCGCCTTCGGTCGCGGACCTTGCGTGGCGGTAATGATGGCGGCCATTCCTGAGTGAGCGCTTCTCTCGCCTTCGGTCGCGGACCTTGCGTGGCGGTAATGATGGCGGCCATTCCTGAGTGAGCGCTTCTCTCGCCTATCGGTCGCGGACCTTGTGTGGCGGTAATGATGGCGGCCATTCCTGAGTGAGCGCTTCTCTCGCCTTCGGTCGCGGACCTTGCGTGGCGGTAATGATGGCGGCCATTCCTGAGTGAGCGCTTCTCTCGCCTTCGGTCGCGGACCTTGCGTGGTGGTAATGATGGCGGCCATTCCTGAGTGAGCGCTTCTCTCGCCTTCGGTCGCGGACCTTGTGTGGCGGTAATGATGGCGGCCATTCCTGAGTGAGCGCTTCTCTCGCCTTCGGTCGCGGACCTTGTGTGGCGGTAATGATGGCAGATATTCCTGAGTGAGCGCTTCTCTCGCCTTCGGTCGCGGACCTTGCGTGGCGGTAATGATGGTTGCCATTCCTGAGTGAGCGCTTCTCTCGCCTTCGGTCGCGGACCTTGCGTGGCGTTAATGATGGCGGCCATTCCTGAGTGAGCGTTTCTCTCGCCTTCGGTCGCGGACCTTGCGTGGCGGTAATGATGGCAGATATTCCTGAGTGAGCGCTTCTCTCGCCTTCGGTAGCGCGGACCTTGCGTGGCGGTAATGATGGCGGCCATTCCTGAGTTGAGCGCTTCTCTCGCCTTCGGTCGCGGACCTTGCGTGGCGGTAATGATGGCGGCCATTCCTGAGTGAGCGCTTCTCTCGCCTTCGGTCGCGGGACCTTGCGTGGTGGTAATGATGGCGGCCATTCCTGAGTGAGCGCTTCTCTCGCCTTCGGGTCGCGGACCTTGTGTGGCGGTAATGATGGCGGGCCATTCCTGAGTGAGCGTTTCTCTCGCCCTTCGGTCGCGGACCTTGTGTGGCGGTAATGATGGCGGCCATTCGTGAGTGAGCGCTTCTCTCGCCTTCGGTCGCGGACCTTGCGTGGCGGTAATGATGGCGGCCACTCCTGAGTGAGCGCTTCTCTCGCCTTCGGTTCGCGGACCTTGCGTGGCGTTAATGATGGCGGCCATTCCTGAGTGAGCGCTTCTCTCGCCTTCGGTCGCGGACCTTGCGTGGCGTTAATGATGGCGGCCATTCCTGAGTGAGCGTTTCTCTCGCCTTCGGTCGCGGACCTTGTGTGGCGGTAATTATGGCGGCCATTCGTGAGTGAGCGCTTCTCTCGCCTTCGGTCGCGGACCTTGCGTGGCGGTAATGATGGCGGATATTCCTGGCCTCTTGAGCGCTTCTCTCGCCTTCAGTCGCGGATCTTGCGTGGCGTTAATGATGGCGGCCGGTGGGCGTCGGCTTATGATTGCGCCGCCGAGCTCGTTATAAGTGGAGAGGAAATATTTGCTTTTTTTCCCACTTTCCAGAAGATCCAGACGCGCCTTTCATGTGGAGTTGTAGCAGCGCCTGTCAGAGCGCGCGAGATACGAGAGACGGCGGGACGGCTGATAACGATGCGAGGAGGCGCGAGCGGGCGACGGCCTCAAGCTGCCGCAGACATTCATCTTTCCGGGAGAAGCTCCCGCGCTCAGTGTGATTCATTTTAATAGCCGGAATATAATATGCAACATCACGTTACGGCGGAAGCCTTTGATGGCGAAACTTCAAACCCGCCTTTTATTCCGCCGCGCCGTTGATGTCCGTTTACTGACCCATTACAGTCCGACCTCATCAAACTCAATTAACGCCCCCCCCCCCCCCCGCATCAGACGCGAAGACTCTAAATGAATCTATGGATTTTAACTCTTCCTTTGAGCGGCGCAGACGCCCGCGGCTTCCTCGGCTCTAGGACGCGGCGCTGGGGGTTTGTGAACTCTACGTGACGTCGACGCCTTCACTGGAAAGTGAAAGTTTTGCTGATCTACTTACCAAATCGTAGGAGAAAGTCTCTACTTTACTGCAAATCAAAGGACACGAAGTCTCCGAAGTACGCGGGATGCGGAAAGGCGGCCATGATGGAATGTCCAAAGGATCACGTGACACTGCCCTCCCCTCATTGGTCCCGATGGCACCAAACAAGTCTGCTGGACCTTCTGACCACCATGTGCATCCAAAAATGTGGTTATCGGGAAGAACGGAGCTTGTGGTCACACCTCCAAGCCGTGGCCCCGTGTAGCGAGCAAACATGTGACTAATAAGGAGCCACGTCCGAAAAGACAGCCACTTTCCACTACACCATGAGAAATGGCAAATAAATGGCTCCTGGGCACGGTGTCTCCTGTAGAAGTGACGTCCTGGCCACAGTGTTTCCTGTAGAGGTGACATTATCGGCAAAGTGTCTCCTGTAGAGGTGACGTCCTCGGCACGGTGTCTCCTGTAGAGGTGACGTCCTCGGCACGGTGTCTCCTGTAGAGGTGACGTCCCTCAGCACGGTGTCTCTTATAGAGGTGACGTCCTCGGCATGGTGTCTCCTGTAGAGGTGACGTCCTCGGCATGGTGTCTCCTGTAGAGGTGACGTCCTCGGCATGGTGTCTCCTGTAGAGGTGACGTCCTCGGCACGGTGTCTCCTGTAGAGGTGACGTCCTCGGCACGGTGTCTCCTGTAGAGGTGACGTCCTCGGCATGGTGTCTCCTGTAGAAGTGACGTCCTCGGCACGATGTCTCCTGTAGAAGTGACGTCCTCGGCACGGTGTCTCCTGTAGAGGTGACATTATCGGCAAAGTGTCTCCTGTAGAGGTGACGTCCTCGACACGGTGTCTCCTGTAGAGGTGACGTCCTGGGCACAGTGTCTCCTGTACATGTGACGTCCTGGACATGGTGTCTCATGTAGAGGTGACGTCCTCGGCATGGTGTCTCCTGTAGAGGTGACGTCCTGGGCACTGTGTCTCCTGTAGAGGTGACATTATCAGCAAAGTGTCTCCTGTAGAGGTGATGTCCTGGGCACGGTGTCTCCTGTACATGTGACGTCCTGGGCACAGTGTCTCCTGTAGAGGTGACGTCCTCGGCACGGTGTCTCCTGTAGAGGTGACGTCCTGGGCACGGTGACTCCTGTAGAGGTGACATCCTGGGCACGGTGTCTCCTGTAGAGGTGACGTCCCTCGGCACGGTGTCTCCTGTAGAGGTGACGTCCTCGGCACGGTGTCCTCCTGTAGAGGGGACGTCCTGGGCACGGTGTCTCCTGTAGAGGTGACATTATCGGCAAAGTGTCTCCTGTAGAGGTGATGTCCCTGGGCACGGTGTCTCCTGTACATGTGACGTCCTGGGCACAGTGTCTCCTGTAGAGGTGACGTCCTGGGCACGGTGTCTCCTGTAGAGGTGACGTCCTGGGCACGGTGTCTCCTGTAGAGGTGACATTATCGGCAAAGTGTCTTCTGTAGAGGTGATGTCCTGGGCACGGTGTCTCCTGTACATGTGACGTCCTGGGCACAGTGTCTCCTGTAGAGGTGACGTCCTCGGCACGGTGTCTCCTGTAGAGGTGACGTCCTGGGCACTGTGTCTCCTGTAGAGGTGACATTATCAGCAAAGTGTCTCCTGTAGAGGTGATGTCCTGGGCACGGTGTCTCCTGTACATGTGACGTCCTGGGCACAGTGTCTCCTGTAGAGGTGACGTCCTCGGCACGGTGTCTCCTGTAGAGGTGACGTCCTGGGCACGGTGACTCCTGTAGAGGTGACATCCTGGGCACGGTGTCTCCTGTAGAGGTGACATCCTGGGCACGGTGTCTCCTGTAGAGGTGACGTCCTCGGCACGGTGTCTCCTGTAGAGGTGACGTCCTCGGCACGGTGTCTCCTGTAGAGGTGACGTCCTCGGCACGGTGTCTCCTGTAGAGGGGACGTCCTGGGCACGGTGTCTCCTGTACATGTGACGTCCTGGACATGGTGTCTCCTGTAGAGGTGATGTCCTCGGCACGGTGTCTCTTGTAGAGGTGACGTCCTCGGCATGGTGTCTCCTGTAGAAGAGACGTCCTGGGCATGGTGTCTCCTGTACATGTGACGTCCTGGGCACAGTGTCTCCTGTAGAGGTGACGTCCTCGGCATGGTGTCTCCTGTAGAGGTGACATCCTCGGCACGGTGTCTCCTGTAGAGGTGACGTCCTCGGCACGGTGTCTCCTGTAGAGGTGACGTCCTCGGCACGGTGTCTCCTGTAGAGGTGACGTCCTGGGCACGGTGTCTCCTGTACATGTGACGTCCTGGACATGGTGTCTCCTGTAGAGGTGACGTCCTCGGCACGGTGTCTCCTGTAGAGGTGACGTCCTCGGCACGGTGTCTCCTGTACATGTGACGTCCTGGGCACAGTGTCTCCTGTAGAGGTGACGTCCTGGGCACGGTGTCTCCTGTAGAGGTGACATTATCGGCAAAGTGTCTCCTGTAGAATTGACGTCCTGGCCACAGTGTTTCCTGTAGAAGTGACATTATCGGCAAAGTGTCTCCTGTAGAGGTGATGTCCTGGGCACGGCGTCTCCTGTACATGTGACGTCCTGGGCACAGTGTCTCCTGTAGAGGTGACGTCCTCGGCACAGTGTCTCCTGTAGAGGGGACGTCCTGGGCACGGTGTCTCCTGTACATGTGACGTCCTGGACATGATGTCTCCTGTAGAGGCGACGTCCTCGGCACGGTGTCTCCTGTAGAGGTGACGTCCTCGGCATGGTGTCTCCTGTAGAGGTGATGTCCTGGGCACGGTGTCTCCTGTAGAGGTGACGTCCTCGGCATGGTGTCTCCTGTAGAGGTGATGTCCTGGGCACGGTGTCTCCTGTACATGTGACGTCCTGGGCACAGTGTCTCCTGTAGAGGTGACGTCCTCGGCACGGTGTCTCCTGTAGAGGTGACGTCCTGGGCACGGTGTCTCCTGTAGAGGTGACATTATCGGCAAAGTGTCTCCTGTAGAAGTGACGTCCTGGCCACAGTGTTTCCTGTAGAAGTGACATTATCGGCATGGTGTCTCCTGTAGAGGTGATGTCCGGGGCACGGTGTCTCCTGTACATGTGACGTCCTCGGCACGGTGTCTCCTGTAGAGGTGACGTCCTCGGCACGGTGTCTCCTGTAGAGGTGACGTCCTTGGCATGGTGTCTCCTGTAGAGGTGACGTCCTCGGCACGGTGTCTCCTGTAGAGGTGACGTCCTGGGCATGGTGTCTCCTGTAGAGGTGACGTCCTCGGCACGGTGTCTCCTGTAGAGGTGACGTCCTGGGCACGGTGTCTCCTGTAGAGGTCATGTCCTCGGCACGGTGTCTCCTGTAGAGGTGACGTCCTGGGCACGGTGTCTCCTGTAGAGGTGACATTATCGGCAAAGTGTCTACTGTAGAGGTGATGTCCTGGGCACGGTGTCTCCTGTACATGTGACGTCCTGGGCACAGTGTCTCCTGTAGAGGTGACGTCCTCGGCACGGTGTCTCCTGTAGAGCTGACATCCTGGGCACGGTGTCTCCTGTACATGTGACGTCCTGGATATGGTGTCTCCTGTAGAGGTGACGTCCTCGGCACGGTGTCTCCTGTAGAGGTGACGTCCTCGGCATGGTGTCTCCTGTAGAGGTGACGTCCTGGGCACGGTGTCTCCTGTACATGTGACGTCCTGGGCAGAGTGTCTCCTGAAGAGGTGACGTCCTGGGCACAGTGTCTCCTGTAGAGGTGACGTCCTGGCCTGGGCACGGTGTCTCCTGTAGAGGTGACATTATCGGCAAAGTGTCTCCTGTAGAAGTGACGTCCTGGCCACAGTGTTTCCTGTAGAAGTGACATTATCGGCAAAGTGTCTCCTGTAGAAGTGACGTCCTCGACACGGTGTCTCCTGTAGAGGTCATGTCCTGGGCACGGTGTCTCCTGTAGAGGTGACATTATCGGCAAAGTGTCTCCTGTAGAGGTGATGTCCTGGGCACGGTGTCTCCTGTACATGTGACGTCCTGGGCACAGTGTCTCCTGTAGAGGTGACGTCCTCGGCACGGTGTCTCCTGTAGAGGGGACGTCCTGGGCACGGTGTCTCCTGTACATGTGACGTCCTGGACATGATGTCTCCTGTAGAGGTGGCATCCTCGGCACGGTGTCTCCTGTAGAGGTGACGTCCTCGGCATGGTGTCTCCTGTAGAGGTGACGTCCTGGGCACGGTGTCTCCTGTACATGTGACGTCCTGGGCACGGTGTCTCCTGTAGAAGTGACGTCCTCGGCACGGTGTCTCCTGTAGAGGTGACGTCCTGGGCACGGTGTCTCCTGTAGAGGTGACGTCCTGGGCACGGTGTCTCCTGTAGAGGTGACATTATCGGCAAAGTGTCTCCTGTAGAAGTGACGTCCTGGCCACAGTGTTTCCTGTAGAAGTGACATTATCGGCAAAGTGTCTCCTGTAGAGGTGACGTCCTCGGCACGGTGTCTCCTGTAGAGGTGACGTCCTCGGCACGGTGTCTCCTGTAGAGGTGACATCCTCGGCATGGTGTCTCCTGTAGAGGTGACGTCCTGGACATGGTGTCTCCTGTAGAGGTGACGTCCTCGGCATGGTGTCTCCTGTACATGTGATGTCCTGGACATGGTGTCTCCTGTAGAGGTGACGTCCTCGGCATGGTGTCTCCTGTAGAGGTGACGTCCTCGGCACGGTGTCTCCTGTAGAGGTGACGTCCTGGGCACGGTGTCTCCTGTAGAGGTGACGTCCTCGACACGGTGTCTCCTGTAGAGGTCATGTCCTGGGCACGGTGTCTCCTGTAGAGGTGACATTATCGGCAAAGTGTCTCCTGTAGAGGTGATGTCCTGGGCACGGTGTCTCCTGTACATGTGACGTCCTGGGCACAGTGTCTCCTGTAGAGGTGACGTCCTCGGCACGGTGTCTCCTGTAGAGGGGACGTCCTGGGCATGGTGTCTCCTGTACATGTGACGTCCTGGACATGATGTCTCCTGTAGAGGTGGCGTCCTCGGCACGGTGTCTCCTGTAGAGGTGACGTCCTCGGCATGGTGTCTCCTGTAGAGGTGACGTCCTGGGCACGGTGTCTCCTGTACATGTGACGTCCTGGGCACGGTGTCTCCTGTAGAAGTGACGTCCTCGGCACGGTGTCTCCTGTAGAGGTGACGTCCTGGGCACGGTGTCTCCTGTAGAGGTGACGTCCTGGGCACGGTGTCTCCTGTAGAGGTGACATTATCGGCAAAGTGTCTCCTGTAGAAGTGACGTCCTGGCCACAGTGTTTCCTGTAGAAGTGACATTATCGGCAAAGTGTCTCCTGTAGAGGTGACGTCCTCCGCACGGTGTCTCCTGTAGAGGTGACGTCCTCGGCACGGTGTCTCCTGTAGAGGTGACGTCCTCGGCATGGTGTCTCCTGTAGAGGTGACGTCCTGGACATGGTGTCTCCTGTAGAGGTGACTGTGAAGATGTAATTTACCCTCTCACTGTATATGCTGTACAGATTCCTATTTCAAGCTGGGTTCATTGTCTTATTTGAACTACTTCTGTGTACATTTCTATTGTTGTAGGTAATCACCCCCCTAAAATGCAAGGTTATATCCTCTTGAGGCACTTCCATCCCTGGGAGTAGGGGGAGGTGGGCCTAGAGTCCAACTAGTGTAAACTCTGCTTACCTGGGAGATTCAGGCAGAGTGAGCTGAAACTTGAAGGGAGCAGGAGCTCCAGCCTGTGTGGCTGTGGACACGGACGGAGCTAGGCCTGTGTGGCGGCCCGTGGGATTGTGTGGAACTCTTTGGACTACTGTAAGGACGATTGCTTTGTAATCCGGTCCGAGGATTGTCGGGAAGGGCCCCCGAATCTGTTTTACGTGGACTTATCGTGTGCTGTTCCAGTGTTCTTGTGAATAAATCTGTTGGATCGTTCCTCGGCCTGTTGTCTCTCCTTGCTCTGCTGTACACCCCGTCACAAACTGGTTGGCAGCGGCGGGATCAGAGCAGTAGAAATGGAGGACAACAGCCAATCGACGTCTGAAACCAGAACCTCAGGATACAGGAACTGGACTGTGGCGAGTCTACAAACAAAGGCCCGTGAATTAGGTGTCGGCTACAAAGGACTCTCTAAGGAGCAACTAATTGAGGCATTGGAACACGCTTGCCTGCAAGATGGCACCGAGGAACAATTTCCACAGCAAGGGGAGCAAAGACGGGAGCCGGAGGTGAATACCCAAAAAAGTCAATGGGTTGTGTGGTACAAGGAAAAGATGGCACTGCTTGGAGATGAGGCCACCATAGAAGATAAGAGGGAGGCCATGCGTGGAGCTGAAGAGAAGGAGCGCAGGATGGAGGAGATGGCATTGCTGGATAAGGAGCTCGCTGTGGAAGCCGCGAGAGGTTCCAGACAGACTGTAACCCCAGCACCCATCATGAGGGAACTTCCCAGAGTGTCCCGCAAAGACTTCAAGCAGTTTAATGAGGCTGCTGGTGACATTGAGGGCTTCTTCCAGGACTTTGAGCATCAGTGTCGATTAATGGAAGTCCCAGAAAGGGAGCGCGTCCGGCATCTGGTTGGGCTCTTAGAGGGTGGAGCTGCTGCAGCCTATAGAGCTATGGACCATCGGTGGAACTGTGAGTATGCGGATATTAAACAGACTATTCTAGAACATTATGCTGTAACGCCAGACACTTACAGGACTCAGTTCCGTACTCTAGCATGTGATGAGGAAGTGTCCTTCAAGATGTATGCCCACAAACTCAAACATCTGTGGCATCGTTGGTT
The DNA here is from genome assembly GCF_048569485.1 of Anomaloglossus baeobatrachus. Lineage (NCBI taxonomy): Eukaryota > Metazoa > Chordata > Amphibia > Anura > Aromobatidae > Anomaloglossus > Anomaloglossus baeobatrachus. The sequence goes on along the minus strand of NC_134357.1, from coordinate 596,421,800 downwards.
GGAGGCAGAGGAGGCCTTAACCTTGGAGACCGTCCTCCAGGTCCTCCTAAAAGAGCAGTTTTACTTCAAGTGCCCCGCTGAGATCCGGGAATGGGTGCGTGAGAGAAAACCAGCGACAGTGGAGGAAGCTGCTGCTCTAGCTGATGAGGTGCTCACCATCAAGCCTCAGTGGAGGGTTCTGTTGGAGGATGGAGAGACGCCTAACAGCTCCACAACACCGGATGCCCCCAGTTATTCTGTCCCCATTGTTCCCCGTTCCTCTAAGCCACCACATGTTGATACCCGTGTTAATGTGCCTCCAGTTGCTTCTACTGCACTTTCTGGAATACGCCGGGGAGAGGAAGTAACAGAGCGCAGGTGTTATGTTTGTAGGCATCCCGGGCATTTGCAGGCCTCATGCCCAGCCAGGCCATGGAGGAATCATCCTCAAACCCCTACAGCACCTTCAGGTGGGAGCCGGCCTCCAAGTTCCCCTACCCCTTACCCAAGAGGACGCCTTGGATGGAGGGAGACCCAGCTCAGATGCTATCAATGTGGACAGCCAGGGCATCGGCAAGTCTCCTGCCCAGCTGTTCAAATGAGGACTGATCCTGCGCCCAATCGGATTGTTAATTATTTACAGCCCAGCGCCATGGAGGAAGATGTGGCACCGCTATGTGAGGACTGGCCTAGTGACTCAGCCCATGTTGCACCACCAGGAGTTTACGGGGTGCGACCCGCAGTTATGACGACTTCTGCTCATCGAGGTAAGCACTTGCAGGAGGTTGTGCTGGATGGACAGAGACTTGTTGGATTTTGTGACTCGGGTGCTTTCCTCACACTGGCTGATCCCCGAGTGGTTCGGCCTGAGGCAATCCATAGAGGACCTGGGATTGTCATTGAACTGGCTGGTGGACAATGGAGGACTATTCCCACAGCCACTGTGGATCTGAACTTTGGTTTTGGGGTCAGGCGATGTGTGGTTGGGGTGATGGGTGGTCTGCCTGCAGCTGTTCTCCTGGGCAATGATGTGGGAGAGCTACGATGCCAATTCGTGGCTGCATGAAGCCACATGTAAGTAACGCTCTGCCTGTGTGTACTTAACCAGTGACCTGTAGAGGTCCCTAGTACGTACACAAGTTGGGAGGGGAAGGATTGTGAAGATGTAATTTACCCTCTCACTGTATATGCTGTACAGATTCCTATTTCAAGCTGGGTTCATTGTCTTATTTGAACTACTTCTGTGTACATTTCTATTGTTGTAGGTAATCACCCCCCTAAAATGCAAGGTTATATCCTCTTGAGGCACTTCCATCCCTGGGAGTAGGGGGAGGTGGGCCTAGAGTCCAACTAGTGTAAACTCTGCTTACCTGGGAGATTCAGGCAGAGTGAGCTGAAACTTGAAGGGAGCAGGAGCTCCAGCCTGTGTGGCTGTGGACACGGACGGAGCTAGGCCTGTGTGGCGGCCCGTGGGATTGTGTGGAACTCTTTGGACTACTGTAAGGACGATTGCTTTGTAATCCGGTCCGAGGATTGTCGGGAAGGGCCCCCGAATCTGTTTTACGTGTGTGACGGGGTATGCAACAGAGCAGTGAGGGACGCCAGGCCAAGGAACAATCCAAAGGGCTTTATTGGAACCACAAAGAATAAGCAGCAAACATAAATATAAATCCTTCAAATCTGCAAGGAGTCCACAACAGAAAAACAAAAGATCCAGGGGCACCGCCTGGGTATTCCGATGCCAGGGGAATTAGGGCAATGGTCCTTATATGAGTTCCTTGAGTCCAACAGGTGAACAACAAAACGCAATCCCACGTGGCCGCGGATCTCCAGTCTGTAACAGTCCACACACACAGACCCCAGGATCCAGCCTCAGCTATGGATCCTAGTCCTTCTCCAGCCGAGCTCCAACTAACTGAACTAACATGTTCTTCTCTCCTGGGATCAGCCCCTTAGTTGGGCATACCTCCCCCTGGCCATTTGATGCATGAATGGACTTTAGACTGCTGGCTCTGTTCTGTTTACCAAGTTGTAGATTGGAGAAGTCCCATGCTGAGAAGAACAATAGATATGCAACCCCCACCAAATCAATGACAATAGCTATTGCTGAAGCCTGAGTGCAATATGATACAGGCTGGGGGGAAGGTATGGTCACTTACATCCCAAGACATAGTATTACAGCAAATACAGTGAGAAGGTAAAATACATCACATGGCATCTTATACAAAAATATGGAATGGAGAAAACTACATACATCATGACAATTCCTTCCCCTCCCAACTTGTGTACGTACTAGGGACCTCTACAGGTCACTGGTTAAGTACACACAGGCAGAGCGTTACTTACATGTGGCTTCATGCAGCCACGAATTGGCATCGTAGCTCTCCCACATCATTGCCCAGGAGAACAGCTGCAGGCAGACCACCCATCACCCCAACCACACATCGCCTGACTCCAAAACCAAAGTTCAGATCCACAGTGGCTGTGGGAATAGTCCTCCATTGTCCACCCGCCAGTTCAATGACAATCCCAGGTCCTCTATGGATTGCCTCAGGCCGAACCACTCGGGGATCAGCCAGTGTGAGGAAAGCACCCGAGTCACAAAATCCAACAAGTCTCTGTCCATCCAGCACAACCTCCTGCAAGTGCTTACCTCGATGAGCAGAAGTCGTCATAACTGCGGGTCGCACCCCGTAAACTCCTGGTGGTGCAACATGGGGGGCTGAGTCACTAGGCCAGTCCTCACATAACGGTGCCACATCTTCCTCCATGGCACTGGGCTGTAAATAATTAACAATCCGATTGGGTGCAGGATCAGTCCTCATTTGAACAGCTGGGCAGGAGACTTGCCGATGCCCTGGCTGTCCACATTGATAGCATCTGAGCTGGGTCTCCCTCCATCCAAGGCGTCCTCTTGGGTAAGGGGTAGGGGAACTTGGAGGCCGGCTCCCACCTGAAGGTGCTGTAGGGGTTTGAGGATGATTCCTCCATGGCCTGGATGGGCATGAGGCCTGCAAATGCCCGGGATGCCTACAAACATAACACCTGCGCTCTGTTACTTCCTCTCCCCGGCGTATTCCAGAAAGTGCAGTAGAAGCAACTGGAGGCACATTAACACGGGTATCAACATGTGGTGGCTTAGAGGAACGGGGAACAATGGGGACAGAATAACTGGGGGCATCCGGTGTTGTGGAGCTGTTAGGCGTCTCTCCATCCTCCAACAGAACCCTCCACTGAGGCTTGATGGTGAGAGCCTCATCAGTGAGAGCAGCAGCTTCCTCCACTGTCGCTGGTTTTCTCTCACGCACCCATTCCCGGATCTCAGCGGGGCACTGGGCAAAGAATTGTTCTTTTAGGATGACCTGCAGGAAGGTCTCCCAAGATAAGGCCTCCTCTGCCTCCAGCCAGCGATTACATATTTGTTTGAGTCTATGAGCATATATCTTAAAAGACACTTCCCCATCACAGGCTAAAGCACGGAACTGAGTCCTGTAAGTGTCTGGGGTCACAGCATAATGTTCCAGAATAGTCTGTTTAATATCCGCATACTCACAGTTCCACCGAGGGTCCATAGCTCTATAGGCTTCAGCAGCTCCCCCCTCTAGGAGCCCAACCAGATGCCGGACACGCTCCCTGTCCGGGACTTCCATTAATCGACACTGATGCTCAAAGTCCTGGAAGAAGCCCTCAATGTCGCCTGCAGCCTCATTAAACGGCTTAAAGTCTTTGCGGGACACCCTGGGAAGTTCCCTCATGATGGGTGCTGGGGTTACAGTCTGTCTGGAACCTCTCGCGGCTTCCACAGCGAGCTCCTTATCCAGCAGTGCCATCTCCTCCATCCTGCGCTCCTTCTCTTTAGCTCCACGCATGGCCTCCCTCTTATCTTCTATGGTGGCCTCATCTCCAAGCAGTGCCATCTTTTCCTTGTACCACACAACCCATTGACTTTTTTGGGTATCCACCTCCGGCTGCCGTCTTTCTTCCGTTTGCTGTGAGGATCCTTCCTCCACGTCATTTTGCGAACAGACTCCTTCTAGCGCCTCAATCAGCTGCTCCTTGGAGAGTCCTTTGAAACGAACTCCTACTTCACGGGCCTTTGATTGCAGGCTCCCCAAAGTCCAGGTCTTGTACTCTGCAGTGCTGGTTCCTGATGTTGAGCCATTGTCCTCCATTCCTTCTGCTCTGATCCCAGCGCTGCCAACCAGTTTGTGACGGGGTATGCAACAGAGCAGTGAGGGACGCCAGGCCAAGGAACAATCCAAAGGGCTTTATTGGAACCACAAAGAATAAGCAGCAAACATAAATATAAATCCTTCAAATCTGCAAGGAGTCCACAACAGAAAAACAAAAGATCCAGGGGCACCGCCTGGTATTCCGATGCCAGGGGAATTAGGGCAATGGTCCTTATATGAGTTCCTTGAGTCCAACAGGTGAACAACAAAACGCAATCCCACGTGGCCGCGGATCTCCAGTCTGTAACAGTCCACACACACAGACCCCAGGATCCAGCCTCAGCTATGGATCCTAGTCCTTCTCCAGCCGAGCTCCAACTAACTGAACGAACATGTTCTTCTCTCCTGGGATCAGCCCCTTAGTTGGGCACACCTCCCCCTGGCCATTTGATGCATGAATGGACTTTAGACTGCTGGCTCTGTTCTGTTTACCAAGTTGTAGATTGGAGAAGTCCCATGCTGAGAAGAACAATAGATATGCAACCCCCACCAAATCAATGACAATAGCTATTGCTGAAGCCTGAGTGCAATATGATACAGGCTGGGGGAAGGTATAGTCACTTACATCCCAAGACATAGTATTACAGCAAATACAGTGAGAAGGTAAAATACATCACATGGCATCTTATACAAAAATATGGAATGGAGAAAACTACATACATCATGACAACGTGGACTTATCGTGTGCTGTTCCAGTGTTCTTGTGAATAAATCTGTTGGATCGTTCCTCGGCCTGTTGTCTCTCCTTGCTCTGCTGTACACCCCGTCACAGTGACGTCCTCGGCATGGTGTCTCCTGTACATGTGATGTCCTGGACATGGTGTCTCCTGTAGAGGTGACGTCCTCGGCATGGTGTCTCCTGTAGAGGTGACGTCCTCGGCATGGTGTCTCCTGTAGAGGTGATGTCCTCGGCAAAGTGTCTCCTGTAGAAGTGACGTCCTGGGCATGATATCTCCTGTAGAGGTGACTGTGAAGACACGGGGGTCAGTGGGTGCTCTTCTGTGGAGACACGGGGGTCAGTGGGTGTTCTCCTGTGGAGATATGGGGGTCAGTGGGTGCTCTCATGTGAAGACACGGGGGTCAGTGGGTGCTCTCGTCCGCTGGCCCGGCCGCCTTTAGAAAGACAGCGTGGTCCAGGGCTCATCCCAACTGAATACCGACCTCCTTAACCATGGGCGGAACACTACTCAGACAACACAGGGTGAGGGAACCACAATAATTAGACTTTATTGGATCCCCAAACAATTAACGGCACATAACACATAACCAGCAAAACCACAGAATGTAACAGGCAACAGAGTCTCACCCTTCCGCTGCTCACCAGGGATTTAGAATGTCCGTGCCTCAGAGCTTCCAGTCCAGGGCTACTTACTGTGACGACACAGACTTTTTCAATGTGTGTCGTGGGTTAAATTTCTTACATTAGCCAGACGTATTGTTCTTCTGTGTGTAACTCATGTTTGCTAAACTATTGTTTCTGCCAGACCCTTCTGAGCATTCATTGTAATGCAGTTGTGTATTGCTAATCTAATGTAAATTACCTCAGTGGCCATTGTCTAGTTTGTGCATTCCAGACTACATGTAAATATCCTCAGTCTTTCTATCCACATCATTTAAATGAACATTATCCATGCAGCTTGAAATTCATCCAATAAGAGAAGCAACCTTGTACAACCAATCCGATGAGGGCACAGTATATCCTAAGGGAAGGCTATGGCTATGAAAGGGGACTTCTTGGAGTCACCAGGGTTGATGGATGTTGCATGATCCAGTCTAAGCTCTTAGGAGCTGGTAGGGGATCAGAACCAGGATGCCTTGTGGACTCGGTCTAGGGACTTTGGCTCCGACTAGAGGATCACTTGGCTACATGACTTCAATCTAGGGACTCTGACTCCAATTGGAGACCATAACCACAGTCTGGGGATTTCGACTCCGGCTGCCAGGATTATATCATCATACCAGAGACTACTTAAGGAGGAAACCCAGGTTGGGACAATTTGGTCACCTGGCTACAGACTTTGCAGACCTCAGCCAGCTTCCTAAACCTGGCGTTATTCCAGTCTCGGTGGGTGCCTGGTGAAAGCGGGGTGCTGCTGGATTGGAGTAAGCGGCCCTGGGAGCTCTGAGGCACGGACATTAAAATCCCTGTTGAGCTAGCGGAAGGGGGAGACTCTGTTGCCTGTTACATTTGTGTGTTTTGCGATTATTGTGGTTCCCTCACCCTGTGTTGTCTGAGTAGTGTTACACCCACGGTTAAGGAGGCCGGCGTTCAGTTGGGATGAGCCCTGGACCATGCTGTCTTTCTAAAGGCGGCGGGTTTTAGTGGACGAGAGCACCCACTGACCTCGTGTCTCCACAATTGGTGGCAGCGGTGGGATACTACTCAGCCTGGTTTACCCAGGGGAGCTGCAGCGGACTGGTGTTCATGGACACCGTCCAGGGCTCAACAACCAGGGAGGCACATAAGCATACCCAGCAGGCCATAGGGGAGGCATTCAGGTTTCGGACGCTGCCATGTCCAACCCCACCAGCTCAGCCATGGGACGAGGACCAGAGAGGAGTTACGACCGCAGCAGTAAATGGATGCTACAGGATCTGTGCCGGAGGCGAGAGATTGTCTGCTGGAACGCTGAGACTCGGTCAGACTTGATCCGGAAATTAGTCCGTTGGGATGCCCAGAATGATGCAGAGGATGATGAGGATCCCGCCGATATTGACCCAGAGGATTTAAACTATGTGCCACATCATGGATCTAGTGACAATCGGGAATCAACTTTGTCCAAAATGGCCCAAGCCACAGCGTTGTTGGATGCATTGGGGCCTAGATCCTCAAGAGAAGAGAGGGCTTATGTTCTGGAATATGTTTATGGGATTCCAGCTGCAGTACTGCTAACACCAGCCGGTCGAGAAGGATGGTCCCGCTACCCAGCAGAAGCTGCACCAAAACAAAGGACTACAAACAGGGCCTGTGACTCTCCCAATCTATGGCGCTGTTATACATGTGGGCGCTGTGGAGACACGGGGCTCAGTGGGTGCTCTCGTCCACTGATCCGGCTGCCTTTTGAAAGACAGCGTGGCCCAGGGCTCATCCCAATTGAACGCCGGCCTCCTTAACCGTGGGCGTAACACTACTCAGACAACACAGGGTGAGGGAACCACAATATTAAGACTTTATTGGATCCCCAAACAATTAACGGCACATAACACATAACCAGCAAAACACACAAATGTAACAGGCAACAGAGTCTCACCCTTCCGCTGCTCACCAGGGATTTAGAATGTCCGTGCCTCAGAGCTTCCAGGGCTACTTACTCCAATCCAGCAGCACCCCGCTTTCGGCGGGAACCCATCGAGACTGGAATAACGCCAGATTTAGGAAGCTGGCTGAGGTCTGCAAAGTCTGATATAATCCTGGCAGCCGGACTCGAAATCCCTAGACTGTGGATATGGTCTCCAACCGGAACCGGAGTCCCTAGATTGAAGCCACAAGGTATCCTGATCCTCTAGTCAGCTCCTAAGAGCTTAGACTGGATCCATCAGCATCCATCAACAACAACCTGGTGGCTTAAAGAAATCCCTTTTATAGCCACAGCCTTCCACTTGGATACACTGCGTCCTCATCGATTGGTTGGACAAGATCGCCTCTCCCATTGGATGAATCTCAAGCTGCATGGACAATGTTCATCCAAATGATGTCTACAGAAAGACTGAGGGTATACATGTAGTCTGGAATGCACAGACTAGACAATGACTACTAAGGTAATTACATTAGCAATACACAACTACAATACAATGATTACTGGAAGTGTCTGGAGAAACAATAGCTAAGCAAACATGAATTAGCACACAAAAGAACAATACGTCTGGCTGAATGTTAAGAAACTTTAACCCATGAGAGTCCATGTCGTCACAGGCGCCTTGGACATATCGATAAATATTGTCTCCAAAACCGAGGACGCATGCTTGGAGCCCATCTGCCAGCTCAGCCGGTCAAGGTCTGTGACATACAGAGCCAGGAACTATGAGACACTGGTTCCTCCATTACCCTGGTAAGCCCAGTTATTGTTTCCCCAGAAGACCATTTACCAGATTTCCAATTATCCATCTCCCTGGCTGAGGGCCAGCGCTCGGAGATCCCTCTGGCATGTGTGCAGTTGGACCTAAGGACCGACCAGGGAGAGGTCGAGGTGGAGCTTGTGGACACTGTCCCCACACCTGGTATTTTGGGAAATGACCAGGGAGAGGTTGATGTGGGACTTGTGAAGAGTCTCCCCATACCTGTCATTGTGGAGACTGACCAGAGCAAGGCTGATGTGGAGCTTGTGGACAGCCTCCCCACACCTTGTATTTTGGGAACTAACCAGGAAGCGATCGATGTGAGACTTGTGAACAGCCTCCCCACACCTGTTATTGTGGAGACTGACCAGAGCAAGGCTGATGTGGAGCTTATGGACAGCCTCATCATACCTGTTATTTTGGGGTCTGACCAGGAAGAGGTCCATATGGAGTTTATGGACAGTCTCCCCACACCTGTTATTTCGGGAACTAGCCAGGAGGAAGTTGAAGTGGGGTTCTTGGATGGCCCCACCAAGCCTGTTTCGGATACCATCCAGATGGAAGTGGGGCTTGGGGATTACCTGCTCACATCAGTCATTTTGGAGAATGACCTAGGACAAGGACTATCCAGTCAGATTGAAGCAGCCGTCACCCACCTCCAAGCCAAGCAGGACCCTGATGTGGATCTTTCTAACATCTTTTCCAAGGATAATTCACATTCCCAGTCTCCATCATCCACTTCTGAGCCAAGAACCGTGAGTAAGCCTAACCACACTGTGGCTATTGACTGGGGGAGGATTGATAGTGGCAGATTTGTGCAGGCCCAACTCATGGACCCCACCTTAGTGCTTGTCGGCAATATGGCTGCTCAACTTGGGGGAGGTAATCAGGGGGAGGTGTATAGATGCAAGCCTCTGTTGCTGACCTCACCATTAAAAAGGACAATGCCGTCAAGAGGAGAAGGATGATCGGAGGCCTACCACGTCTGACCGTCCCATCAACAACAAACCTCGTCAAGATTCAGCCATTTTCCCATCTGGCTAATTAAGAAGGGGGAGGAATGTGACGACACAGACCTTTTCAATGTGTGTCGTGGGTTAAATTTCATACATTAGCCAGACGTATTGTTCTTCTGTGTGATACCTCATGCTTGTGTGGCGCCCCTGACCTGCTCAGGCACCACTGAGTACTGCACCCATGCTGGGTGAGTGCAAACAGGTAATCCTGAAGGCTGGAATAGGGTGTGTACGCACAGACACATAGTGACCAGGTCTCCCACACATTAGAGGGGACCCCTGGGCAGACCCAGGAGGGGGCGTGGCCTCCACATCCAATCAAGGGGTGCGGTAGAGAGGCTGGAAGCTAGGTTGCAGTGGCAGTCAAGGGAACAGGAGCTGGAGGTAGCCGAGTCTGAAGTGCAGACGCAGCAGAGCGAACACACTAGTGAGACCCTGCACGAGTAGTGGCTGCTGGCGGGGGAGTACATTGCCACACGGTCAGCCTGAAAGACTCCTGCAGAAGAGAAAGGACAGGCAGTTGAGTACGGGGACTCCTGGTAATGAAGCACGCACGGGGAACAGGTCCCTAGAGCCAGACATCCATTTAGTGGTCTGCTAAATCCTGCAGGTGGTGGGACTAGAGGTTCCACACCAACCAACACAAAGTCCGAGCATCAGCAGGAGCGAGGGGGCCCATAAGGAGGATCGAGCCTGCAGCTATCCACCTTGGTCCATGCTGCCAGCAAACGGGCCAGAAAGGGGAGAAAAGGCAGATGCGACTTCCCTGGATGAATCCCACGGTAGTTTAAGTCAGGGGTTGTCCGAAACAAGAAGTGCTAGGAAGGCGAGCCAGCAGTCACCCCTACACCAGCCTGAAGGATACCTGGTTCCCTCTGGTCTATCTCAGCATTGCCCGGGCACCTCACAAAACCAGCGGAACGTGAGTAAACAAGTTGAAAGACAATTCTGGACTGAGACTGAGTTCTTCTGCGACCTGTTGTTCCACACACATACACCCGAGCCCCTGGGATCAGCCTCACTCTCGGGAGGCCACACCATCCAACTGCAAACCCCATCAGCCCCAGACGCTCGTTAAACTGCAGTGGCGGTCATCCCTAACCTGACCGCAAAACCGAAAGTGGCGTCACGATTCCTATGAAAGTAAACCTGACATACCTGTTGCCAGAAGGGTCCCTACAGAGAAGTCCCCGCAGTGTCCCGCAGGCGACCGCTGCAGCGCTGTGGTGGGCGACTCACTTGCTAAACTATTGTTTCTGCCAGACCCTTCTGAGCATTCATTGTAATGTAGTTGTGTATTGCTAATCTAATGTAAATTACCTCATTGGCCATTGTCTAGTTTGTGTATTGCAGACTTTTTGTAGATATCCTCAGTCTTTCTGTCCACATCATTTAAATGAACATTATCCATGCAGCTTGAAATTCATCCAATAAAAGAAGCAACCTTGTACAAAAAAATCCGATAAGGGACAGTATATCCTAAGGGAAGGCTCAGGCTATGAAAGGGGACTTCTTGGAGTCACCAGGGTTGATGGATGTTGCATGATCCAGTCTAAGCTCTTAGGCGCTGGCTAGGGGATCAGAACAAGGATGCCTTGTGGACTCGGTCTAGGGACTTTGGCTCCGACTAGAGGATCACTTGACTACATGGCTTCAATCCAGGGACTCCGATTCCGATTGGAGACCATACCACAGTCTAGGGATTTGGACTCTGGCTGCCAGGATTATATCATCATACAGAGACTACTTAAGGAAGAAACCCAGCTTGGGACAGTCCAGTCACCTGACTACAGGCTTTGCGGACCTCAGCCAGCTTCCTAAATCTGGCGTTATTCCATTCTCGGTGTGTGCCTGGTGAAAGCGGGGTGCTGCTGGATTGGAGTAAGTAGCCCTGGAAGCTCTGAGGCACGGACATTCTAATCCCTGGTGAGCAGCGGAAGGGTGAGACTCTGTTGCCTGTTACATTTGTGTGTTTTGCTGGTTATGTGTTATGTGCCGTTAATTGTTTGGGGATCCAATAAAGTCTTAATATTGTGGTTCCCTCACCCTGTGTTGTCTGAGTAGTGTTACGCCCACGGTTAAGGAGGTCGGCGTTCAGTTGGGATGAGCCCTGGACCACGCTGTCTTTCTAAAGGCGACCGGCCAACGGACGTGAGCACCCACTGACCCCCGTGTCTCCACAAGAGAGCACCCACCGACCCCATGTCTCCACAGGAAAGCACCCACCGACCCCCGTGTCTCACAGGAGAGCACCCACTGACCCCCGCGTCTCCACAGGAGAGCACCGACTGACCCCTGTGTCTCCACAGGAGAGCACCCACTGACCCCTGTGTCTCCACAGGAGAGCACCCACTGACCCCCGTGTCTCCACACTTACTCCAAACCAGCAGCACCCCGCTTTCGGCGGGCACCCACCGAGAAAAGAATAATGCCAGATTTAGGAAGCTGGCTGAGGTCTGCAAAACCTGTAGTCAGGTGACTGGATTGTCCCAAGCTGGATTCCTTCCTTAGGTAGTCTTTGGTCTCTCAGCCGAATCCTTGCATTCAATGCTGAAGCCCATGTAGTATTATAATCCAGGTTTAGTTATGGCTTGCCAATCGGATCCGCAGATCCTAGATTGTATTGTGTCGCCCTGGGCAAGCCAGGGGACACAGGTCACACACCACCACACCCTACATCCCAGTTAGGAACACCACAGCTAACCAAAAATCCTTGTTGCCTTCCTCCAGAGGCTGATGATTCACACCAGGGGGTGGGCCAGGCGGTTGGCTCCGCCCACCGAGGAGTTCACAGCTCTGGAGGCGGGAAGAACCAGGCAGTCAGCTCAGGGAAGAGCTTGAGTAAGGGAGTCCAGTGAGGGACATGAAGGAGTGAACAACAGAGAGTAGCCCAGGCAGGGCTTGAGTGAACAGCTAAGATGAGCTAAGGAAGTGAAAGTAGAAAGAAGTAAAGTAGTAAAGGAGGAAAGTAAGAGTGGTGACAGAAAGAAAGCCTGAAGTAGTTCAGCTGTGTGCAGGACAGGTCAGCAAGGTCAGCAATGGCGGTGACTGTCTGGAGGGGGACCGTGTGGAAGTTCCTGGAAGGACCGCGGACGGGTAGTGGCCCGGTGGTCTGGAGCAGTGTTCCGAAGGACAGTCAGCACCAGGGCAGGGGCCTCTCGGACCCTGGCAAGGCTAGGAGTCGCCATAATTTGCCAAATCCGTCAGTGAAGGGGACGTAGATCCCCCAACAACCAAGTCCCGATTGAAGGCAACAGCTCAACCAGAGTAGGAGAGACACCGCCACCGCCAGGGCACCAGTCTCTCAGGGCCAGCGCCTGCGGGCAAAGAGGAATCCATCGCTACCAACACAGAAACAAAGGTGCAAAGAAAAGGGACATCACCGTCACCTACTGGGAGAGCAAGTGCAGCCGTCCGTGGGAACCGTCTTTCCAGCCGTGTGGTTTACCGTAAAACTGTGTCAACGTCTCAGGGTGAGTGAGTACCACAGTGCCGCAAGGCACAGCGCTGCCCCCGCGTCCCTGGGCCCACCAGGCCCTGCACCTACCTCACCATCACCGGGCCCCGGGATCACCAACCCCTACCTACGGAGGGGCAACACAACACCTGGCTGCTCCGCATCACCATCCCCGGGATCCCCATATTGAGCAGCGGTGGTGAAATCACCACAACCGTGGGTGGCGTCACGGACAATAAACTATTCCCACACCCAACAAACCCCCTTTCACTCACGGGCGAGGAGTGCCGCTCGAGAACCCCCGGGATCCGGCCCACCGCTCGAGCCACCACTGAGCAGCAGCCGCCGGACCCGAGCAGAAGGGGTGAGCGTAGTGTGCTGACACCCTCCTCCCCGCCCGCGACAGTATCATGTAGCAAGAGTCTACCCGGGCAATGGACAGTCCTTATACCCCTGAGCTCTCCATTCAGACCATTGGGGTCTTCATACTTGGTGGATAAGACTGAGCTCTTATTGGCTAGATTTCAAGCCGTATACAAAATATCCCTAGTAGTAATGGTCTCTGGCAGAGACGAGGGAGAGACAGCCCAGCCATCTTGCACCAAGCAATATACATAGTAATACAATGGAGGTTCACATAATTGATTTGTCTGGGTGTCTGACCTTCACTGGCCAAGGCAATTACATGAGTCAACAAGAACTGTAACACTAGACTCTTAGGAGTCTTGTAGAAACAAGGAGGGGCTTATCCCCCGTCTATAAACAAAATTCAGCCAGACATGATGATAGTTTAAGAAACTTAACCCATGCTAGGCACTGAAAGAGTCCATGTCATCACAGGGACGTCCTGGGCACAGTGTCTCCTGTAGAGGTGACGTCTATTTCTACTGCATACATGGTGTAATCCTCAGTATCTGTATTATTCTGTATATATACACTGCACAGTACCACTTCTCCTGTCCTGTATACTGGGTGTAATCCTCAGTATCTGTATTATTCTGTATATATACACTGCACAGTACCACTTCTCCTGTCCTGTATACTGGGTGTAATCCTCAGTATCTGTATTATTCTGTATATATACACTGCACAGTACCACTCCTCCTGTCCTGTATACTGGGTGTAATCCTCAGTATCTGTATTATCCTGTATATATACACTGCACAGTACCACTTCACCTGTCCTGTATACCGGGTGTAATCCTCAGTATCTGTATTATTCTGTATATATACACTGCACAGTACCACTTCTCCTGTCCTGTATACTGGGTGTAATCCTCAGTATCTGTATTATTCTGTATATATACACTGCACAGTACCACTTCTCCTGTCCTGTATACTGGGTGTAATCCTCAGTATCTGTATTATTCTGTATATATACACTGCACAGTACCACTTCTCCTGTCCTGTATACTGGGTGTAATCCTCAGTATCTGTATTATTCTGTATATATACACTGCACAGTACCACTTCTCCTGTCCTGTATACTGGGTGTAATCCTCAGTGTCTGTATTATTCTGTATATATACACTGCACAGTACCACTTCTCCTGTCCTGTATACTGGGTGTAATGCTCAGTATCTGTATTATTCTGTATATATACACTGCACAGTACCACTCCTCCTGTCCTGTATACTGGGTGTAATCCTCAGTATCTGTATTATTCTGTATATATACACTGCACAGTACCACTTCTCCTGTCCTGTATACTGGGTGTCATCCTCAGTATCTGTATTATTCTGTATATATACACTGCACAGTACCACTCCTCCTGTCCTGTATACTGGATGTAATCCTCAGTATCTGTATTATTCTGTATATATACACTGCACAGTACCACTTCTCCTGTCCTGTATACTGGGTGTCATCCTCAGTATCTGTATTATTCTGTATATATACTCTGCACAGTACCACTTCTCCTGTCCTGTATACTGGGTGTAATCCTCAGTATCTGTATTATTCTGTATATATACACTGCACAGTACCACTCCTCCTGTCCTGTATACTGGGTGTAATCCTCAGTATCTGTATTATTCTGTATATATACACTGCACAGTACCACCTCTCCTGTCCTGTATACTGGGTGTCATCCTCAGTATCTGTATTATTCTGTATATATACACTGCACAGTACCACTTCTCCTGTCCTGTATACTGGGTGTAATCCTCAGTATCTGTATTATTCTGTATATATACACTGCACAGTACCACTTCTCCTGTCCTGTATACTGGGTGTAATCCTCAGTGTCTGTATTATTCTGTATATATACACTGCACAGTACCACTTCTCCTGTCCTGTATACTGGGTGTCATCCTCAGTATCTGTATTATTCTGTATATATACACTGCACAGTACCACTTCTCCTGTCCTGTATACTGGGTGTAATCCTCAGTATCTGTATTATTCTGTATATATACACTGCACAGTACCACTTCTCCTGTCCTGTATACTGGGTGTCATCCTCAGTATCTGTATTATTCTGTATATATACACTGCACAGTACCACTTCTCCTGTCCTGTATACTGGGTGTAATCCTCAGTATCTGTATTATTCTGTATATATACACTGCACAGTACCACTTCTCCTGTCCTGTATACTGGGTGTAATCCTCAGTATCTGTATTATTCTGTATATATACACTGCACAGTACCACTTCTCCTGTCCTGTATACTGGGTGTAATCCTCAGTATCTGTATTATTCGGTATATATCCTCTGCACAGTACCACTTCTCCTGTCCTGTATACTGGGTGTAATCCTCAGTATCTGTATTATTCTGTATATATACACTGCACAGTGCCACTTCTCCTGTCCTGTATACTGGGTGTAGTCCTCAGTATCTGTATTATTCTGTATATATCCTCTGCACAGTACCACTTCTCCTGTCCTGTATACTGGGTGTAATCCTCAGTATCTGTATTATTCTGTATATATACACTGCACAGTACCACTTCTCCTGTCCTGTATACTGGGTGTAATCCTCAGTATCTGTATTATTCTGTATATATACACTGCACAGTACCACTTCTCCTGTCCTGTATACTGGGTGTAATCCTCAGTATCTGTATTATTCGGTATATATCCTCTGCACAGTACCACTTCTCCTGTCCTGTATACTGGGTGTAATCCTCAGTATCTGTATTATTCTGTATATATACACTGCACAGTGCCACTTCTCCTGTCCTGTATACTGGGTGTAGTCCTCAGTATCTGTATTATTCTGTATATATCCTCTGCACAGTACCACTTCTCCTGTCCTGTATACTGGGTGTAATCCTCAGTATCTGTATTATTCTGTATATATACACTGCACAGTACCACTTCCCCTGTCCTGTATACTGGGTGTAATCCTCAGTATCTGTATTATTCTGTATATATACACTGCACAGTACCACTTCTCCTGTCCTGTATACTGGGTGTAATCCTCAGTGTCTGTATTATTCTGTATATATACACTGCACAGTACCACTCCTCCTGTCCTGTATACTGGGTGTAATCCTCAGTATCTGTATTATTCTGTATATATACACTGCACAGTACCACTTCTCCTGTCCTGTATACTGGGTGTAATCCTCAGTATCTGTATTATTCTGTATAGATACACTGCACAGTACCACTTCTCCTGTCCTGTATACTGGGTGTAATCCTCAGTATCTGTATTATTCTGTATATACACTGCACAGTACCACTTCTCCTGTCCTGTATACTGGGAGTAATCCTCAGTGTCTGTATTATTCTGTATATATACACTGCACAGTGCCACTTCTCCTGTCCTGTATATTGGGTGTAATCCTCAGTATCTGTATTATTCTGTATATATACACTGCACAGTACCACTTCTCCTGTCCTGTATATTGGGTGTAATCCTCAGTATCTGTATTATTCTGTATATATACACTGCACAGTACCGCTTCTCCTGTCCTGTATACTGGGTGTAATCCTCAGTATCTGTATTATTCTGTATATATACACTGCACAGTACCACTTCTCCTGTCCTGTATACTGGGTGTAATCCTCAGTATCTGTATTATTCTGTATATATACACTGCACAGCAACACTTCTCCTGTCCTGTATACTGGGTGTAATCCTCAGTATCTGTATTATTCTGTATATATACACTGCACAGTACCACTTCTCCTGTCCTGTATACTGGGTGTAATCCTCAGTATCTGTATTATTCTGTATATATACACTGCACAGTACCACTTCTCCTGTCCTGTATACCGGGTGTAATCCTCAGTACCTGTATTATTCTGTATATATACACTGCACAGTACCACTTCTCCTGTCATGTATACTGGGTGTAATCCTTAGTGCCTGTATTATTCTGTATATATACACTGCACAGTACCACTTCTCCTGTCCTGTATACTGGGTGTAATCCTCAGTATCTGTATTATTCTGTATATATACACTGCACAGTACCACTTCTCCTGTCCTGTATACTGGGTGTAATCCTCAGTATCTGTATTATTCTGTATATATACACTGCACAGTACCACTTCTCCTGTCCTGTATACTGGGTGTAATCCTCAGTATCTGTATTATTCTGTATATATACACTGCACAGTACCACTTCTCCTGTCCTGTATACTGGGTGTAATCCTCAGTATCTGTATTATTCTGTATATATACACTGCACAGTACCACTTCTCCTGTCCTGTATACTAGGTGTAATCCTCAGTATCTGTATTATTCTGTATATATACACTGCACAGTACCACTTCTCCTGTCCTGTATACTGGGTGTAATCCTCAGTATCTGTATTATTCTGTATATATACACTGCACAGTACCACTTCTCCTGTCCTGTATACTGGGTATAATCCTCAGTATCTGTATTATTCTGTATATATACACTGCACAGTACCACTTCTCCTGTCCTGTATACTGGGTGTAATCCTCAGTATCTGTATTATTCTGAATATATACACTGCACAGTACCACTTCTCCTGTCCTGTATACTGGGTGTAATCCTCAGTATCTGTATTATTCTGTATATATACACTGCACAGTACCACTTCTCCTGTCCTGTATACTGGGTATAATCCTCAGTATCTGTATTATTCTGTATATATACACTGCACAGTACCACTTCTCCTGTCCTGTATACTGGGTGTAATCCTCAGTATCTGTATTATTCTGTATATATACACTGCACAGTACCACTTCTCCTGTCCTGTATACTAGGTGTAATCCTCAGTATCTGTATTATTCTGTATATATACACTGCACAGTACCACTTCTCCTGTCCTGTATACTGGGTGTAATCCTCAGCATCTGTATTATTCTGTATATATACACTGCACAGTACCACTTCTCCTGTCCTGTATACTGGGTGTAATCCTCAGTATCTGTATTATTCTGTATATATACACTGCACAGTACCACTTCTCCTGTCCTGTATACTGGGTGTAATCCTCAGTATCTGTATTATTCTGTATATATACACTGCACAGTACCACTTCTCCTGTCCTGTATACTGGGTGTAATCCTCAGTATCTGTATTATTCTGTATATATACACTGCACAGTACCGCTTCTCCTGTCCTGTATACTGGGTGTAATCCTCAGTATCTGTATTATTCGGTATATATCCTCTGCACAGTACCACTTCTCCTGTCCTGTATACTGGGTGTAATCCTCAGTATCTGTATTATTCTGTATATATACACTGCACAGTGCCACTTCTCCTGTCCTGTATACTGGGTGTAATCCTCAGTAGCTGTATTATTCGGTATATATCCTCTGCACAGTACCACTTCTCCTGTCCTGTATACTGGGTGTAATCCTCAGTATCTGTATTATTCTGTATATATACACTGCACAGTACCACTTCTCCTGTCCTGTATACTGGGTGTAATCCTCAGTATCTGTATTATTCGGTATATATCCTCTGCACAGTACCACTTCTCCTGTCCTGTATACTGGGTGTAATCCTCAGTGTCTGTATTATTCTGTATATATACACTGCACAGCACCACTCCTCCTGTCCTGTATACTGGGTGTAGTCCTCAGTATCTATATTATTCTGTATATATACACTGCACAGTACCACTTCTCCTGTCCTGTATACTGGGTGTAATCCTCAGTACCTGTATTATTCTGTATATATACACTGCACAGTACCACTTCTCCTGTCCTTTATACTGGGTGTAATCCTCAGTATCTGTATTATTCTGTATATATACACTGCACAGTACCACTTCTCCTGTCCTGTATACTGGGTGTAATCCTCACTACCTGTATTATTCTGTATATATACACTGCACAGTACCACTTCTCCTGTCCTGTATACTGGGTGTAATCCTCAGTATCTGTATTATTCTGTATATATACACTGCACAGTACCACTTCTCCTGTCCTGTATACTGGGTGTAATCCTCAGTATCTGTATTATTCTGTATATATACACTGCACAGTACCACTTCTCCTGTCCTGTATACTGGGTGTAATCCTCAGTATCTGTATTATTCTGTATATATACACTGCACAGTACCACTTCTCCTGTCCTGTATACCGGGTGTAATCCTCAGTGTCTGTATTATTCTGTATATATACACTGCACAGTACCACTTCTCCTGTCCTGTATACTGGGTGTAGTCCTCAGTATCTGTATTATTCTGTATATATACACACTGCACAGTACCACTTCTCCTGTCCTGTATACTGGGTGTAATCCTCAGTATCTGTATTATTCTGTATATATACACTGCACAGTACCACTTCTCCTGTCCTGTATACCGGGTGTAATCCTCAGTGTCTGTATTATTCTGTATATATACACTGCACAGTACCACTTCTCCTGTCCTGTATACTGGGTGTAGTCCTCAGTATCTGTATTATTCTGTATATATACACACTGCACAGTACCACTTCTCCTGTCCTGTATACTGGGTGTAATCCTCAGTATCTGTATTATTCTGTATATATACACTGCACAGTACCACTTCTCCTGTCCTGTATACTGGGTGTAATCCTCAGTATCTGTATTATTCTGTATATATACACTGCACAGTACCACTTCTCCTGTCCTGTATACTGGGTGTAATCCTCAGTGTCTGTATTATTCTGTATATATACACTGCACAGTACCACTTCTCCTGTCTTGTATACTGGGTGTAATCCTCAGTATCTGTATTATTCTGTATATATACACTGCACAGTACCACTTCTCCTGTCCTGTATACTGGGTGTAATCCTCAGTATCTGTATTATTCTGTATATACACTGCACAGTACCACTTCTCCTGTCCTGTATACTGGGTGTAATCCTCAGTACCTGTATTATTCTGTATATATACACTGCACAGTACCACTTCTCCTGTCCTGTATACTGGGTGTAATCCTCAGTATCTGTATTATTCTGTATATATACACTGCACAGTACCACTTCTCCTGTCCTGTATACTGGGTGTAATCCTCAGTATCTGTATTATTCTGTATATATACACTGCACAGTGCCACTTCTCCTGTCCTGTATACTGGGTATAATCCTCAGTACCTGTATTATTCTGTATATATACTCTGCACAGTACCACTTCTCCTGTCCTGTATACTGGGTGTAATCCTCAGTATCGGTATTATTCTGTATATATACACTGCACAGTACCACTTCTCCTGTCCTGTATACTGGGTGTAATCCTCAGTACCTGTATTATTCTGTATATATACACTGCACAGTACCACTTCTCCTGTCCTGTATACTGGGTGTAATCCTCAGTATCTGTATTATTCTGTATATATACACTGCACAGTACCACTCCTCCTGTCCTGTATACTGGGTGTAATCCTCAGTATCTGTATTATTCTGTATATATACACTGCACAGTACCACTTCTCCTGTCCTGTATACTGGGTGTAATCTTCAGTATCTGTATTATTCTGTATATATACACTGCACAGTACCACTTCTCCTGTCCTGTATACTGGGTGTAATCCTCAGTACCTGTATTATTCTGTATATATACACTGCACAGTAGCACTTCTCCTGTCCTGTATACTGGGTGTAATCCTCAGTACCTGTATTATTCTGTATATATACACTGCACAGTACCACTTCTCCTGTCCTGTATACTGGGTGTAATCCTCAGTATCTGTATTATTCTGTATATACACTGCACAGTACCTCTTCTCCTGTCCTGTATCCTGGGTGTAATCCTCAGTACCTGTATTATTCTGTATATATACACTGCACAGTACCACTTCTCCTGTCCTGTATACTGGGTGTATTCCTCAGTATCTGTATTATTCTGTGTATATACACTGCACAGTACCACTTCTCCTGTCCTGTATACTGGGTATAATCCTCAGTATCTGTATTATTCTGTATATATACTCTGCACAGTACCACTTCTCCTGTCCTGTATACTGGGTGTAATCCTCAGTAGCTGTATTATTCTGAATATATACACTGCACAGTACCACTTCTCCTGTCCTGTATACTGGGTGTAATCCTTAGTATCTGTATTATTCTGTATATATACACTGCACAGTACCGCTTCTCCTGTCCTGTATACTGGGTGTAATCCTCAGTATCTGTATTATTCTGTATATATACACTGCACAGTACCACTTCTCCTGTCCTGTATACTGGGTATAATCCTCAGTATCTGTATTATTCTGTATATATACTCTGCACAGTACCACTTCTCCTGTCCTGTATACTGGGTGTAATCCTCAGTAGCTGTATTATTCTGAATATATACACTGCACAGTACCACTTCTCCTGTCCTGTATACTGGGTATAATCCTCAGTATCTGTATTATTCTGTATATATACTCTGCACAGTACCACTTCTCCTGTCCTGTATACTGGGTGTAGTCCTCAGTATCTATATTATTCTGTATATATACACTGCACAGTACCACTTCTCCTGTCCTGTATACTGGGTGTAATCCTCAGTATCTATATTATTTTGTATATATACACTGCACAGTACTACTTCTCCTGTCCTGTATACTGGGTGTAATCCTCAGTATCTGTATTATTCTGTATATATACTCTGCACAGTACCACTTCTCCTGTCCTGTATACTGGGTGTAGTCCTCAGTATCTGTATTATTCTGTATATATACACTGCACAGTACCACTCCTCCTGTCCTGTATACTGGGTGTAATCCTCAGTGTCTGTATTATTCTGTATATATACACTGCACAGTACCGCTTCTCCTGTCCTGTATACTGGGTGTAATCCTCAGTATCTGTATTATTCTGTATATATACACTGCACAGTACCACTTCTCCTGTCCTGTATACTGGGTATAATCCTCAGTATCTGTATTATTCTGTATATATACTCTGCACAGTACCACTTCTCCTGTCCTGTATACTGGGTGTAATCCTCAGTAGCTGTATTATTCTGAATATATACACTGCACAGTACCACTTCTCCTGTCCTGTATACTGGGTATAATCCTCAGTATCTGTATTATTCTGTATATATACTCTGCACAGTACCACTTCTCCTGTCCTGTATACTGGGTGTAGTCCTCAGTATCTATATTATTCTGTATATATACACTGCACAGTACCACTTCTCCTGTCCTGTATACTGGGTGTAATCCTCAGTATCTATATTATTCTGTATATATACACTGCACAGTACCACTTCTCCTGTCCTGTATACTGGGTGTAATCCTCAGTATCTATATTATTCTGTATATATACACTGCACAGTACCACTTCTCCTGTCCTGTATACTGGGTGTAGTCCTCAGTATCTATATTATTCTGTATATATACACTGCACAGTACCACTTCTCCTGTCCTGTATACCGGGTGTACTCTTCAGTATCTGTATTATTCTGTATATATACACTGCACAGTACCACTTCTCCTGTCCTGTATACTGGGTGTAATCCTCAGTGTCTGTATTATTCTGTATATATACGCTGCACAGTACCACTTCTCCTGTCTTGTATACTGGGTGTAATCCTCAGTATCTGTATTATTCTGTATATATACACTGCACAGTACCACTTCTCCTGTCCTGTATACTGGGTGTAATCCTCAGTATCTGTATTATTCTGTATATACACTGCACAGTACCACTTCTCCTGTCCTGTATACTGGGTGTAGTCCTCAGTATCTATATTATTCTGTATATATACACTGCACAGTACCACTTCTCCTGTCCTGTATACTGGGTGTAATCCTCAGTATCTGTATTATTCTGTATATATATACACTGCACAGTACCACTTCTTCTGTCCTGTATACTGGGTGTAATCCTCAGTACCTGTATTATTCTGTATATATACACTGCACAGTACCACTTCTCCTGTCCTGTATACTGGGTGTAGTCCTCAGTATCTATATTATTCTGTATATATACACTGCACAGTACCACTTCTCCTGTCTTGTATACTGGGTGTAATCCTCAGTATCTGTATTATTCTGTATATATACACTGCACAGTACCACTTCTCCTGTCCTGTATACTGGGTGTAATCCTCAGTATCTGTATTATTCTGTATATATACACTGCACAGTACCACTTCTCCTGTCCTGTATACTGGGTGTAATCCTCGGTATCTGTAGTATTCTGTATATATACACTGCACAGTACCACTTCTCCTGTCCTGTATACTGGGTGTAATCCTCAGTACCTGTATTATTCTGTATATATACACTGCACAGTACCACTTCTCCTGTCCTGTATACTGGGTGTAATCCTCAGTGTCTGTATTATTCTGTATATATACACTGCACAGTACCACTTCTCCTGTCCAGCAGAGTGAAGGCAGATAGCCGTAACGTACATGACTGAGGCAGTGATAGATCCAGGAAAGGGTTAAGGAGTAAGGGATGGGGGTTTTACCTAAGGAATGTGGTGGTGGGCGAGCAGGAGGAGAGATGGGGGCAGGGGCCATATAAGAAATAGGTCCCATGTTAAGGTGTCATTCCTTTGTCCTGGACTTAAAGACTGAACAAGCAGTATGGATGCCTTGCTGAAGAGCGTTCAGGCCGCGGCTTTGACATGTAGGCCCGAATGGATTCAGGCCCAGCTAGACGAATTGCTGAAGAATGCCCGGGATACAGCATCTGTCCCTTCTGAACTTTCTGAACATCAAACTCTAAGAAGATCAAGACCTCCTGAGAGACTAACTTCTGAAATGGCCAATAGGACTCACAATAGGATCATAAGTCCTTCCGTTACTTCTAGGAAAAGAGCAAAGCGCAGCACGGCCTCTGATCCTGCTTACAAACCAGGAAGGAAACTACAGAACCAGAATAACAAGGGACAGAGAAAAGAGCCCGACCATCTAACCAGAGAGACACCAAGAAGTGCAAGGAGAAAGTCCAGCTCTACTGATGTGCCAGCCAGAGAAGCAGCCACACAAGCTACAACTGACGTGACCACAGCCCACCATGAATCCATAGAACTTCCTCAACAAACTTTGCATCATTACAGAGGACATCATACGGCCTCACCCCAGGAAATAAACCAACACGGGGGGATGGGCTTAGGACACACAACATTTCCGGATCCGGGTTCTCATTACACGAGGAGTGGTAGGAATCCAAAAAGACAACTGCGCAAAAGTACTTTAACCAGACAAAGACTTCTTCGGCCGGCTCAGGATGTGAGTCCGGCAATAAATCTACAGCTACAAGACTCAGAAGAGATTCCAGACAATGACTATGACACAGATAACGACTGCCCACTAGAGGGCAGCAGCACGCAGCACTTCAATAATGGAGGGGCTGTAGAGACTATAACTAATACGTCACGGACGGCTGGTCAACCTAGGACGCAGCCAGGTATTGGTGAGAACACTTTTTCTTGTCCTATATCTAGTGTAACAACACCCGTAATGAATCCAGTGGGCTCAGTTAGGGGTACAGGTCCCGGCAATGTAGGATGGGATCTTAATTCAGTAGTACAGCAATTAGTGTCCGGGGTTAAGGAGGCTTTGAGTCAGTCTAGCTTACCCATAACTTCTTCTCCTATTGCTGCATGGTGCGGGAATGGTCGCCGGACATCGGAGGTGGTAAGTCAGTCGTGTGCTGATCCAGACACACAGGAGGACGCAGTAATTTCACAAGGGGTTCCATTATCTGATGCAGCAAAAGGAGAATTATATGTATGTTTTGAGGGTCCTCTAGGAATTCATTTGAAACAGGAGGTTAGGGAGAAGATTTGGGCCGACGAATATGTGGAAATATTTTCATTATTGCCCTTAGAAAAATATAACTTGGATAGAGTAAGGTTTGATGAGAGGAAAAGAGAGGAACAAGAAAGACGGTATTGTCTCATCCCCCAAACATTTAGCAATTGGTTCCAGGCCTTTGCCATATTAGCAAGTGTAATAGGCCAAAAAACTCCTGAACATTGCTCTGCCTTATTTTGTTACATGAATTCTATCTGGGAGGCGCACCGTGTGTATGGAGGTTTAGCATGGCTGCGCTATGATGAGCAGTTTCGCCAACGAAAGGCTGGTCGCCAAGGGATTCGTTGGGATCACAAAGATATTAGTTTATGGATGCGTCTCATGACAGCGCCACGTGGGGTTAATCAGCCCTTTCAGGGCTATGTCGGCAGATCATCAGCAATCGGATTGTCGGCAGCAAACAGAAAAGGTTGCTGCTGGCAGTTCAATGATAGCCAGTGCAGATTCGGAAACACATGCAGGTACAAACATGAATGCACCTTCTGTAGTGGAAACCATAGCCTATCCAAATGCTTTACACGAAATAAAACCCCAACAGCAGAGATTAACCAAAAAGGGGGAAACCCCAATTAGACTCGGGGAGATGGTGGGCTATCTAAGCAGGTACCCAGATAGAAAAGCAGCACAATTGCTGGGGGAGGGTTTCTCAGAAGGTTTTAAGATCCCATCTACTTCAGGCCCATTAACCTGTTCTCGTAACCTTGCTTCAGCTTATACATATTCTCACATTGTCTCCACAAAACGAAACAAAGAAATTGACCTGGGCCGCATGGCAGGCCCATTCCCCAAAATGCCAATAGAAAACTTAAGGGTCTCTCCATTGGGGGTGGTCCCAAAGAAGGAACCCAATAAGTTTAGGCTGATCCATCATCTGTCCTTCCCTCATGGAAGCTCAGTTAATGATGGAATCGATCAGGAACTTTGCACAGTCTCGTATACTTCATTTGATACAGCGATTGCATGGGTTCAGAAGTACGGCAGAGGAGCTTTAATGGCAAAAACAGACATTGAAGCTGCCTTTAGACTCTTACCAGTCCATCCAGAAAGCTTCCATCTCTTGGGTTGTCAGTGGCAGGGAAGGTTTTATGTAGACTTGTGTTTACCGATGGGCTGCTCCATCTCATGCTCCTTGTTTGAATCATTTAGCACATTTTTGGAGTGGGTAGTAAAGAAGGAAGCCGGCGTGCGTTCTGTCCTGCATTATCTAGATGATTTCCTATGTATTGGTCCACCAAAGTCATTTGTTTGTGCTTCATTATTGGCAGCGATTCAGTCGGTTTTTTAAGTGTTTTGGAGTACCGTTAGCATCAGATAAAACAGAAGGCCCGTCTACACTTATCAAGTTTTTAGGAATTTTGATTGACAGTGAAGCAATGGAGTGCAGATTACCGGATGACAAGGTCAGTGATCTGCTGGAGGCAGTCAGAGAAGCTAGATCCCACCGTAAGATCAGATTAAAGGATCTACAATCGCTGTTAGGGAAAATGAACTTTGCGTGTCGCATTATTCCAATGGGTAGAGTTTTTTGTAGGCGCCTAGCTGCAGCTACCTCAGGCATAACCTTTCCACATCACTTTGTGCGGCTGGCTAGAACATTAAAGGACGATCTGGCGGTATGGGAACAGTTCTTAATAGAGTTTAATGGGAGGTCATTGTGGATCAGACCACCGGTTTCAAATTTTGACCTAGACATCCACACTGATGCAGCGGGGTCAACTGGTTTTGGTGCATATTGTTCGGGACAGTGGTGTGCAGATAGGTGGCCAGAGAGTTGGAGAAACAATGGGTTAACACGAAACTTAGTACTCCTTGAATTGTTCCCCATAGTGGTTGCTTGTGAAATTTGGTACAATATTTTCCAAAACCGAAAAGTGAGATTTCATTGTGATAACTTGGGAGTTGTAGAAGTCATCAACAAACAATCAGCGTCTTCCCTGCCTGTTGTTACGTTGCTGCGTCATCTAGTGCTGCGCTGTGTAAAGTCAAATTGTCAGATTACAGCTGTGCATGTCCCCGGTGTGTGCAATTCTGTGGCTGATGCTCTGTCTCGTTTTCAGTGGGACAGATTCCGTTCGTTAGCCCCGATGGCAGAGGTACAAGGCAAGAAGTGTCCGGATTTTCTGTGGTCACTGCCAGTGACACCGCATACGCTCTGATAGAACGGTCTGTGGGTGTAAGCACATGGCAGAGGTACCAGTCAGCATGGAGGGAATGGGAAGACTTGTGTGCTCTAGTGGCACATGATGCCAGGTTACATGACAATGTTTCCTTGTTGTTATTTTACATTAGCAGGGCCTTTGTGGACGGTACTTCATTGTCCACTATTGATAGTAAAATGTCTGGATTAGCTTTTTGGTTTAAGTTGCACGACTTCACTGATTACACAAAGCATTTTTTAGTTAAGCAGGCTCTAAAGGGTTACAGGAAAAGTTGTAAGAAGACCAGAGATAAACGGCGTCCGATTTCTTTCCAGTTATTGCAGCAGATGCTGAGTGTACTAGGCCGAGTCTGTAGCAGTCCGTTTGAAGTGTTTCTCTTTAGTTGTGCATTCACACTGGCCTTTTTTTGGCGCTTTTGAGAATCAGCGAGTTGGTGGCGAGTAGCTCCACCAGAAGTGGGGGTCTACAAGCTGAGGACATGCATCAGTACACAGACAGAGGGGGTCTACAAGCCGAGGACGTGCATCAGTACACAGACAGATTAGAATGTTTTCTGGCAAAGTCAAAAACTGATCAACAGGGTAGAGGAAAATGGATCACATTGTTTCCTTTAAGCAATTCATGAGGATTGTAAGTCATTGTCACAATTTCAATTCACAGCAGTTCTTAAAAAATGCCTGACAATATTGGGAGAGTCTCCAAAATGCATTCACTTCACACTCATTTAGGATAGGAGCAGCCACAGAAGCTGTAGATGGGGCTTAGAGCCTGACATAGTTAAAAAAATCGGGAGATGGGAATCGAGCAGATTTAAGAGTTACATTCGATTACATTTATTATAAATGGCGTACATGTATATATATGGGTACATTTATTATAAATGGCGTACATGTATATATATGGGTACATTTATTATAAATGGCGTACATGTATATATATGTGTACATTGTGGTAATCTTATAGTAGTTGTGTCTTCATTTAGATAATTGTGTGATAAGTGTGTTTTTGTTTTTTGTTTTAGCTGAACAGCAATGCCTAGTTTGGATCATGGGACATTCATTTGTTTTTTGGGGGGCCTTACGTGCAGCAGTCAGGCCTAATGGTAAACAGTTGGGGTTGCCCAGTTCCTTGGCACGGGTGACATGGATAGGAAAGAGGGGAATGCAGTGGCATCAGCTGTTGAGAGAAATCCAGTATCATGTGGAGTTCTACCGCCCCCCGGACGTCTTACTTATCCATTTAGGTGGTAATGATTTAGCAATAAGAACATCAAGACATTTAGTTAGGAACATAAAGCTTGATATGTTGAATTTATGGAGGTCTTACCCAGAAACAGTGGTGGTCTGGTCGGATATAGTAGCTAGACAAATGTGGAGAACAGCGCGATCAGTGGCTCGCATCAATAATACAAGGATAAAAGTTAATAAAAAAATAACAAAATTTGTGTTGGAAAACGGAGGGGTGGCCATACGTCACCAGATGCTGGAAAATACAAAGGAACATTTTTGGAGAGATGATAAGGTACATCTTAATGACATTGGCATTGATATATGGATGTTGGGAATACAAGAAGGAGTAGAACGAGCCATTAAGTTGTGGAGGAACTCACTCTTGTAAGGTGTCACAAGAGCGAGTCTTGGCGGGATGTGGTTGTTTAAACCCCCTCTTTGTTGGTTGGAGAATTATGTTTTTAATGGGGTCCCTGGGCCAGAGCTCAGCGGACAGTGGAATATGGGTCCCTGGGGAGGAGCTCAGTGGACAGTGGAATAGATGGGTCCCTGGGGAGGAGCTCAGCGGACACAAGGAAAATGATCAAGGGGTATACCCAGAATCCCCCTTGAGCTAGGTGTACACGGCGGAGGGGGATATGGGGCTGGGATTTATAACAACCACATCTCTGGGCCGATAATCTTGTTTTTTCTTGTTGATGTTTTTTCTTATAAAAATAAAGGGCTGCTGTGGCCAAAATTTTAATCCATGTCACGCAGTGTGTGGTGTCTTATTTATTAGGTTACCAGGAGCGCAATTCACTAGTCCATCAGTCATGTATACTGGGTGTAATCCTCAGTATCTGTATTATTCTGTATATACACACTGCACAGTACCACTTCTCCTGTCCTGTATACTGGGTGTAATCCTCAGTATCTGTATTATTCTGTATATACACTGCACAGTACCACTTTTCCTGTCCTGTATACTGGGTATAATCCTCAGTATCTGTATTATTCTGTATATATACACTGCACAGTACCACTTCTCCTGTCCTGTATACTGGGTGTAGTCCTCAGTATCTGTATTATTCTGTATATATACACTGCACAGTACCACTTCTCCTGTCCTGTATACTGGGTGTAATCCTCAGTATCTGTATTATTCTGTATATATACACTGCACAGTACCACTTCTCCTGTCCTGTATACTGGGTGTAATCCTCTGTATCTGTATTATTCTGTATATATACACTGCACAGTACCACTTCTCCTGTCCTGTATACCGGGTGTAATCCTCAGTGTCTGTATTATTCTGTATATATACACTGCACAGTACCACTTCTCCTGTCCTGTATACTGGGTGTAATCCTCAGTACCTGTATTATTCTGTATATATACACTGCACAGTACCACTTCTCCTGTATACTGGGTGTAATCCTCAGTATCTGTATTATTCTGTATATATACACTGCACAGTACCACTTCTCCTGTATACTGGGTGTAATCCTCAGTATCTGTATTATTCTGTATATATACACTGCACAGTACCACTTCTCCTGTCCTGTATACTGGGTGTAATCCTCAGTATCTGTATTATTCTGTATATACACTGCACAGTACCACTTCTCCTGTCCTGTATACTGGGTGTAATCCTCAGTATCTGTATTATTCTGTATATATACACTGCACAGTACCACTTCTCCTGTCCTGTATACTGGGTGTAATCCTCAGTGTCTGTATTATTCTGTATATATACACTGCACAGTACCACTTCTCCTGTCCTGTATACTGGGTGTAATCCTCAGTGTCTGTATTATTCTGTATATATACACTGCACAGTACCACTTCTCCTGTCCTGTATACTGGGTGTAATCCTCAGTGTCTGTATTATTCTGTATATATACACTGCACAGTACCACTTCTCTTGTCCTGTATACTGGGTGTAATCCTCAGTATCTGTATTATTCTGTATATATACACTGCACAGTACCACTTCTCCTGTCCTGTATACTGGGTGTAATCCTCAGTGTCTGTATTATTCTGTATATATACACTGCACAGTACCACTTCTCCTGTCCTGTATACTGGGTGTAATCCTCAGTATCTGTATTATTCTGTATATATACACTGCACAGTACCACTTCTCCTGTCCTGTATACTGGGTGTAATCCTCAGTATCTGTATTATTCTGTATATATACACTGCACAGTACCACTCCTCCTGTCCTGTATACTGGGTGTAATCCTCAGTATCTGTATTATTCTGTATATATACACTGCACAGTACCACTTCTCCTGTCCTGTATACTGGGTGTAATCCTCAGTATCTGTATTATTCTGTATATATACACTGCACAGTACCACTTCCTGTCCTGTATACTGGGTGTAATCCTCAGTACCTGTATTATTCTGTATATACACTGCACAGTACCACTTCTCCTGTCCTGTATACTGGGTGTAATCCTCAGTATCTGTATTATTCTGTATATATACACTGCACAGTACCACTTCTCCTGTCCTGTATACTGGGTATAATCCTCAGTATCTGTATTATTCTGTATATATACACTGCACAGTACCACTTCTCCTGTCCTGTATACTGGGTGTAATCCTCAGTGTCTGTATTATTCTGTATATATACACTGCACAGTACCACTTCTCCTGTCCTGTATACTGGGTGTAATCCTCAGTATCTGTATTATTCTGTATATATACACTGCACAGTACCACTTCTCCTGTCCTGTATACTGGGTGTAATCCTCAGTATCTGTATTATTCTGTATATATACACTGCACAGTACCACTTCTCCTGTCCTGTATACTGGGTGTAGTCCTCAGTATCTGTATATATACACTGCACAGTACCACTTCTCCTGTCCTGTATACTGGGTGTAATCCTCTGTATCTGTATTATTCTGTATATATACACTGCACAGTACCACTTCTCCTGTCCTGTATACTGGGTGTAATCCTCAGTGTCTGTATTATTCTGTATATATACACTGCACAGTACCACTCCTCCTGTCCTGTATACTGGGTGTAATCCTCAGTATCTGTATTATTCTGTATATATACACTGCACAGTACCACTTCTCCTGTCCTGTATACTGGGTGTAATCCTCAGTATCTGTATTATTCTGTATACATACACTGCACAGTACCACTTCTCCTGTCCTGTATACTGGGTGTAATCCTCACTATCTGTATTATTCTGTATATATACACTGCACAGTACCACTTCTCCTGTCCTGTATACTGGGTGTAATCCTCAGTACCTGTATTATTCTGTATATATACACTGCACAGTACCACTTCTCCTGTCCTGTATACTGGGTGTAATCCTCAGTATCTGTATTATTCTGTATATATACACTGCACAGTACCACTTCTCCTGTCCTGTATACTGGGTGTATTCCTCAGTGTCTGTATTATTCTGTATATATACACTGCACAGTACCACTTCTCCTGTCCTGTATACTGGGTGTAATCCTCAGTATCTGTATTATTCTTTATATATACACTGCACAGTACCACTTCTCCTGTCCTGTATACTGGGTGTAATCCTCAGTACCTGTATTATTCTGTATATATACACTGCACAGTACCACTTCTCCTGTCCTGTATACTGGGTGTAATCCTCAGTATCTGTATTATTCTGTATATATACACTGCACAGTACCACTTCTCCTGTCCTGTATACTGGGTGTATTCCTCAGTGTCTGTATTATTCTGTATATATACACTGCACAGTACCACTTCTCCTGTCCTGTATACTGGGTGTAATCCTCAGTATCTGTATTATTCTGTATATATACACTGCACAGTACCACTTCTCCTGTCCTGTATACTGGGTGTATTCCTCAGTGTCTGTATTATTCTGTATATATACACTGCACAGTACCACTCCTCCTGTCCTGTATACTGGGTGTAATCCTCAGTATCTGTATTATTCTGTATATATACACTGCACAGTACCACTTCTCCTGTCCTGTATACTGGGTGTAATCCTCAGTATCTGTATTATTCTGTATATACACTGCACAGTACCACTTCTCCTGTCCTGTATACTGGGTGTAATCCTCAGTGTCTGTATTATTCTGTATATATACACTGCACAGTACCACTTCTCCTGTCCTGTATACTGGGTGTAATCCTCAGTATCTGTATTATTCTGTATATATACACTGCACAGTACCACTTCTCCTGTCCTGTATACCGGGTGTAATCCTCAGTATCTGTATTATTCTGTATATATACACTGCACAGTACCACTTCTCCTGTCCTGTATACTGGGTGTAATCCTCAGTACCTGTATTATTCTGTATATATACACTGCACAGTACCACTTCTCCTGTCCTGTATACTGGGTGTAATCCTCAGTGTCTGTATTATTCTGTATATATACACTGCACAGTACCACTTTTCTTGTCCTGTATACTGGCTGTAATCCTCAGTATCTGTATTATTCTGTATATACACTGCACAGTACCACTTCTCCTGTCCTGTATACTGGGTGTAGTCCTCAGTATCTGTATTATTCTGTGTATATACACTGCACAGTACCACTTCTCCTGTATACTGGGTGTGCTCCTCAGTATCTGTATACATATATACTGCACAGTACCACTTCTCCTGTATACTGGGTGTGCTCCTCAGTATCTGTATACATGTATACTGCACAGTACCACTTCTCCTGTATACTGGGTGTGCTCCTCAGTATCTGTATACATATATACTGCACAGTACCACTTCTCCTGTATACTGGGTGTGCTCCTCAGTATCTGTATACATATATACTGCACAGTACCACTTCCCGCCCCACAATTACTCGCGGTTG
Source organism: Anomaloglossus baeobatrachus (assembly GCF_048569485.1). Taxonomy (NCBI): domain Eukaryota; kingdom Metazoa; phylum Chordata; class Amphibia; order Anura; family Aromobatidae; genus Anomaloglossus; species Anomaloglossus baeobatrachus. The sequence goes on along the minus strand of NC_134357.1, from coordinate 596,388,682 downwards.
CACATGAATGTGAAAAATATAAACTTTTAATAAATTTGCGGTCTCATAAGTTACAATCCTTTTGGTCATTTTTTGTTTTTCTCCATATAGTTTACAGGGGGCGGAGCTTGGTGTTCGCGATGAAGGCGGGGATAGGATACGCGGGTGATATCCAGTGATGAGTCCATATACAGGCGGTCACGTGATGTGGGGCGACCGCCTCCTCGGCAGCTATGGATCTGCCTCATTATATGGAAGACATTGCTCTCGCCGCTCCCTGTGTGTGGGGGCGGGGCACCGGGGAGTTACATAGAAATGATACAGCAGATGGGTGGAGCTTACTTGCATATTGTAAAGGTGCAGATCAGGTGACTCCGCCCATAACTGCTTGGAGGCGGGGCCACAGGTGACTATGATAGATCGGCAGTTGGCGCCTGATGGGACTTTTGTGGTAAATGTTCACGGCATCGTGTTTGTCTAATATTAATAAATTAGAATATTTAATATTCAATCATTTGCATGTAGTGGGGGAGGGGCGGGGTCTGTATCATAATAAATAAATGGGAGGGGTCTATAAAGATAACAATCAACATAAAGGCACCGAGCGACTCAATGGCAAGCGCCAAAGTCGTACAAGCAGCATTAAGATGGCCGCAGGACACATGTGCGGCTGGAGTCCTGGGACGTGCGCTCAGACGGCATTCAGTGTAGTGCAGGATGTGTCATTGTCTATGATTGGGGCAGTGTCCGTGCCCATCGCGGTCCCCTGGGTCATGTTTCTGTCTTTAGTGGTCCACTCTCTTCCAATATAGTGGCACGGCTGGCTTCTTCCACTGCAACAAGTGCACATGGGTGTGACAGGTGTGAGTACACCAGGAAGATGGAGGAGGGCTCAGACGTCAGCACACATGTGGCCGGAGTCGGCATTCAGTGTAGTGCAGGATGTGTCATTGTCTATGATTGGGGCAGTGTCCGTGCCCATCGCGGTCCCCTGGGTCATGTTTCTGTCTTTAGTGGTCCACTCTCTTCCAATATAGTGGCACGGCTGGCTTCTTCCACTGCAACAAGTGCACATGGGTGTGACAGGTGTGAGTACACCAGGAAGATGGAGGGCTTAGACGTCAGCACACATGCGGCCGGAGTCCTGGGACGTGTGCTCAGACGGCATTCAGTGTAGTGCAGGACATGTCATTGTCTCTGACTGGGGCAGTGTCCGTGCCCATCGTGGTACCCTGGGTCATATTACTGTCTTTAGTGGTCTACTCCCTTCTAATATAGTGGCACGGCTAGCTTCTTCCACTGCAACAGGCGCACATGGGTGTGACGGGCGTGAGTACACCAGGAAGATGGAGGGCTCAGACGTCAGCACACACGTGGTCGGAGTCCTGGGACATTCGCTAAGTCGGCATTCAGTGTAGTGCAGGACATGTCATTGTCTGTGACTGGGGCAGTGTCCGTGCCCATCGCGGTCCCCTGGGTCATGTTACTGTCCATGGTGGTCTACTCCCTTCTAAGATGGTGGCACGGCTGGCTTCTTCCACTGCGACAGGCGCACATGGGTGTGACGGGCGTGAGTATGCCAGGAGGATGGCGGAGGGCTCATACGTCGATACGCTCCACCTTCCCAAGCACCCGACCCTCGTACAGAGGAAGAATGGTGGCGTCATCACAGATCTCCTCAAATACTGCACCGCAATCAAACTCCAGGCTGGCCTTCTTAAAATAATACCTGAAATATAGAAATCAGGCGGTGAGTGAGCGCCTTAAAGGGGAACCCCAGAAAAACACAGCTAGGAACCCCACTTCATATAGGATGAGACATCGATTACTCATGTCTGCTTACGATCTATGGATCTTAGGATCAGTGAATAGATTGGTCGTCTCTGCTCGTTATAGATGGGATCAGTGAATGGATTGGTCACATCTGCTCGTTATAGATGGGATCGGTGAATGGATTGGTCACGTCTTCTCGTTATAGATGGGATCGGTGAATGGATTGGTCACATCTGCTCGTTATAGATGGGATCGGTGATGGATTGGTCACGTCTGCTCGTTATAGATGGGATCGGTGAATGGATTGGTCGAGTCTGCTCGTTATAGATGGGATCGGTGAATGGATTGGTCACGTCTGCTCGTTATAGATGGGATCGGTGATCGGATTGGTCGTGTCTGCTCGTTATAGATGGGATCGGTGAATGGATTGGTCGTGTCTGCTCGTTATAGATGGGATCGGTGAATGGATTGGTTGTGTCTGCTCGTTATAGATGGGATCGGTGAATGGATTGGTCGTGTCTGCTCGTTATAGATGGGATCGGTGAATGGATTTGTCGCGTCTGCTCGTTATAGATGGGATCAGTGAATGGATTGGTCACGTCTGCTCGTTATAGATGGGATCGGTGAATGGATTGGTCGTGTCTGCTCGTTATAGATGGGATCGGTGAATGGATTGGTTGTGTCTGCTCGTTATAGATGGGATCGGTGAATGGATTGGTCGTGTCTGCTCGTTATAGATGGGATCGGTGAATGGATTTGTCGCGTCTGCTCGTTATAGATGGGATCGGTGAATGGATTGGTCACATCTGCTCGTTATAGATGGGATCGGTGAATGGATTGGTTGTGTCTGCTCGTTATAGATGGGATCGGTGAATGGATCGGTCGTGTCTGCTCATTATAGATGGATCGGTGAATGGATTGGTCACATCTGCTCGTTATAGATGGGATCGGTGAATGGATTGGTCAGGTCTGCTCGTTATAGATGGGATCGGTGAATGGATTTGTCGCGTCTGCTCGTTATAGATGGGATCAGTGAATGGATTGGTCACGTCTGCTCGTTATAGATGGGATCGGTGAATGGATTGGTCGTGTCTGCTCGTTATAGATGGGATCGGTGAATGGATTGGTTGTGTCTGCTCGTTATAGATGGGATCGGTGAATGGATTGGTCACGTCTGCTCGTTATAGATGGGATCGGTGATCGGATTGGTCGTGTCTGCTCGTTATAGATGGGATCGGTGAATGGATTGGTCGTGTCTGCTCGTTATAGATGGGATCGGTGAATGGATTGGTTGTGTCTGCTCGTTATAGATGGGATCGGTGAATGGATTGGTCGTGTCTGCTCGTTATAGATGGGATCGGTGAATGGATTTGTCGCGTCTGCTCGTTATAGATGGGATCGGTGAATGGATTGGTCGTGTCTGCTCATTATAGATGGGATCGGTGAATGGATTGGTCGTGTCTGCTCGTTATAGATGGGATCGGTGAATGGATTGGTCACGTCTGCTCGTTATAGATGGGATCGGTGAATGGATTGGTCACGTCTGCTCATTATAGATGGGATCGGTGAATGGATTGGTCAGGTCTGCTCGTTATAGATGGGATCGGTGAATGGATTGGTCGGGTCTGCTCATTACAGATGGGATTGGTGAATGGATTGGTCACGTCTGCTCATTATAGATGGGATCAGTGATGGATTGGTCGTGTCTACTCATTATAGATGGAATCGGTGAATGGATTGATCGCTGTGGAGACACGGGTATCAGTGGGTGCTCTCATCCACTCACCTGTCTTCAGAAAGACCACACGGGCCAGGGATCATCCCACTGAACGCCCACACTCCTTCCCTGTGGGCAGGACACTACTCAGACAACACTGGGTGTGGGAATCACACATTGGTAAGACTTTATTGGTCACCAACGGGCAGAAGCATAGTGTACCATCTTGTGTTCTTGCCTGGAATGTACAAGTGGCAGAGTCTCACCCTTCCGTTGGCCGCCAAGGATTAGAATCTTGTGACTTCAGAGGTTCAAGGACCAACAATCCCAGTCCAGCAGCTCCACGCTTTTGTTGGGCACACAGTGAGAGGAGATGGTGGCAAGCTTAGGATAGGAAGCTGACCGAGCACAGTAAGATATGTAGCCAGGCGACCGAGTAGTCCAACCTGGGTTCTCCAAGTGAATTTGTGGGCTCAGTGTTAAGCAGTGAAGCAGTTCTGTGATCCTCCAGCTGGAACCATGGATCCTAAGCTGAAATCCTGTAAAATATCCACAGTGAAGCAGTTCTGTGGTTCCTCAGCTAGGGTCATGTAGAGTCTAATCCTGGTGACTGGAGCAAGGCCATTTTTATACCACTCAGGTCTCAATTCAGGGTATTGCTTCTTACAGGATTGGTGGAGATGGCTGCTCTCTCATTGGTCGCTAGTGCAATTCGACTGCATAAATTTCCTCTGAACTTTGTAGTCAGAACCTCTAAGGGAATCTACATTTACAGACAATAGGGCTCCGATCAGTCAGGGAAGAGACAATGGTTAACTTATCTTGATTTAACAAACAAAGGACCTATACGTCTGGCCTAATTAAGAGCAGTTTACCCCCCACACAAGTGGCCAGACGCTAAGTCATCACATTTCTCCTCCTTCAAAATTAGCTCTGGAAAACTGCTGGATCCTGGCAAGGGTCACTGTTGATGGGACGGCCAGACATGATAGGTCCCCAATCAGCCCTGTCCTCTTCTTGGGATGGTATGCCTGACATTTCAATAATCTTTGCTCTTTTGGTTAGCAACAGAGGCTGCCATCTATACACCTCCCTTTGATTTCCTCCACCAGGGTGGGCAGCTGCACTGTGGACAAGCTCTAAGGTGGGTCCATGAGTTGGGCTTCCCCAGACTTCTTACGATTTATCTCGCCGCAGTAAATAGCCGCAGTCCGGTTAGGCATACTCACTGCAGTCGGCTCGGAGGACGATGGAGGCTGGGAATGTGTGTTATCCTCAGAAGAGGTGGCAGAAGGATCCGTATCAAGGTGCAGCTTGGCTTGGTTGCAGGTGATACCTGTGAAAAACTGTCTGGATAGTCTGTGTCCTAGGTTGTTCCCCAAAATAACAGGTGTGTGGAGGCCAACCATGAGCCCCACTTCAACCTAACCCTGGCTGTTCTCCCTGTCCAACTGCACACATGCCAGAGGGATGTCTGTGCGCTGACCTCCAGCCAGGGAGATGGTCACTTGGTGGTCTGGTAAAGGGTGTCATAAGGAAACAATATCTGGGCTGACCAGGGTGATGGAAGACTCAGTGGCTATAGGTCCCTCAGCCAGTATGTCACCAACACCGATAGGCTGGTTGGGGCAATGGAAGTTGTCTGGGGTAGGGTGTCTGACCGGGTATATCACTTCCTCCGCGGCTGATGTATCCCGGGGGTAGCATCCGATGGCTCGTCTCAGAAAACATTAACTGGCTGCACTGTCAGGCAGGCTCCAGGAGATGAGTCGATGGAGGTTGGCCGGGGTGGGGTGTAGCATCCCTCAAACCCCGATGGCTTGTCTAGGCAATTGTTAACCAGCTGAGACGGCAGACTTATGGCATGGGGTCCGAGTTTGGAGACAATCTTTGTCCATATGTTCCAGGTGCCCGCGCGTTTAACAGAGCCATGGATTGGGAAAGTCACAGGCCCTGTTTGTAAGCCTTTGTCCTGGTGGGGCTTCTGCTGAGTAGTGGGATAGTCCTGGTGGAGAAGCTGGAAGTAGGGGAACTGGAACTCCCAAAACTGTTTGCAGAACACAAGCCCTCTCCTTGCTTGAGTATTGGGCCATATTGCGGCCAACAACTCCTGGATTTGGGTTGTTTGGGGCTGGGTTGTTTTTTCCAGACTACCATTGGATCCTTGATCTGGCACAGCTTACTGTCATCCTCGTCAGGGTCTTCGTCGTTGTCTTCCATGATGTTTGGGCATTCCAAAGGATCAATTCCTGAATCAAATCCAACTGGGTGTCGGTGGCCCTGTATTCAGTCTTCAGAAACTGACACAGCTCCTGTAGTAGCCCTTTACTGCTGACGCTGTTTGACCACTCTGGTCCTCTTCCCAAGGCCGAGCTGGTGGGATTGGACATGGTGGCGTCCCAGACCTGTATGGCTCACCTATGGCCTTCTGGGTATGTCTATATGCCTCCTTGGTTGTGGAGCCCTTGGATTGTGTCTATGAACACCTGTCCCCTGCAGGTACCACCGGATCAGCTGGGCTGAGTAGTATTTCCACCGGTGCCACCAGTTGTGGAGACAGGAGGGTCGGTGGAGGCTCTCATCCACTGGTCTGGATGTCTGTAGAAAGACCGCACGGACCAGGGCCCATCCCACTGAAAGCCCAAACTCCTTCCCCGTGGGCAGAACACTACTCAGACAGCACAGGGTGCGGGAACCACACATTGGTAAGACCATTGGATCCCCAAGAGGCAAAACATATCGTATATTCCCAGCAAGAACACAAGATGGTACAAGCAACAGAGTCTCACCCTTCCTCCGGCCCGCCAGGAGCTAGAGTCTTCACGACTTTGGAGATTCCAGGGCCACTATCCCTGCCAGCAGCACCCGACTTTTGGCGGACACCCACTGAGAAGTGATAGCGGCAATCTTACAAAGCTGACTGAGCGCAGCAGCAAACATAGCCAGGCATCCGAGTAGTCCCAACCTGGGTTCTCCAAGCAAATTTGTGGGCTCAGTGTTGAGCAGTGAAGCAATTCTGTGATCCTCCAGCTGAAACCGTGGATCCTAAGCTGAGATCCTGTAGAATATCGGGCTCCGATCAGTCTGACATAAAACAATGGCTAACTTCTCTTGATTTAACAAAGGACCCATACGTCTGGCCAATAAAGAGCAGTTCACAGTGGCCACACGCTGATCCAACACAGTCGCGTCTTCTCGTTATAGATGGGATCGGTGATGGATTGGTCGCGTCTGGTCGTTATAGATGGGATTGGTGAATGGATTGGTCGCGTCTGCTCGTTATAGATGGGATCAGTGAATGGATTGGTCACGTCTGCTCGTTATAGATGGGATCGGTGAATGGATTGGTCATGTCTGCTCATTATAGATGGGATCGGTGAATGGATTGGTCACATCTGCTCATTATAGATGGGATCGGTGAATGGATTGGTCGCGTCTGCTTGTTATAGATGGGATTGGTGAATGGATTGGTCACGTCTGCTCGTTATAGATGGGACCAATAAATGGATTGGTCATGTCTGCTCGTTATAGATGGGATTGGTGATGGATTGGTCGCGTCTGCTCGTTATAGATGGGATCGGTGAATGGATTGGTCGTGTCTGCTCGATATAGATGGGATCGGTGAATGGATTGGTCACATCTGCTCGTTATAGATGGGATCGGTGAATGGATTGGTCACGTCTGCTCGTTATAGATGGGATCGGTGAATGGATTGGTCGCGTCTGCTCGTTATAGATGGGATCGGTGAATGGATTGGTCGCGTCTGCTCGTTATAGATGGGATCGGTGAATGGATTGGTCACGTCTGCTCGTTATAGATGGGACCAATAAATGGATTAGTCATGTCTGCTCGTTATAGATGGGATCGGTGAATGGATTGGTCGCGTCTGCTCGTTATAGATGGGATCGGTGAATGGATTGGTCACGTCTGCTCGTTATAGATGGGATCAGTGAATGGATTGGTCGGGTCTGCTCGTTATAGATGGGATCGGTGAATGGATTGGTCACGTCTGCTCGTTATAGATGGGATCAGTGAATAGATTGGTCGTGTCTGCTCGTTATAGATGGGATCGGTGAATGGATTGGTCGTGTCTGCTCGTTATAGATGGGATCGGTGAATGGATTGGTCGTGTCTGCTCGTTATAGATGGGATCGGTGAATAGATTGGTCGTGTCTGCTCGTTATAGATGGGATCGGTGAATGGATTGGTCGTGTCTGCTCGTTTTAGATGGGATCGGTGAATGGATTGGTCGTGTCTGCTCGTTATAGATGGGATCGGTGAATGGATTGGTCGTGTCTGCTCGTTATAGATGGGATCGGTGAATGGATTGGTCGTGTCTGCTCGTTATAGATGGGATCGGAGAATGGATTAGTCGTGTCTGCTCATTATAGATGGGATCAGTGAATGGATTAGTCACGTCTGCTCGTTTTAGATGGGATCGGTGAATGGATTGGTCGGGTCTGCTCGTTATAGATGGGATCGGTGAATGGATTGGTCATGTCTGCTCATTATAGATGGGATCAGTGAATGGATTGGTCGGGTCTGCTCGTTATAGATGGGATCAGTGAATGGATTGGTCACGTCTGCTCGTTATAGATGGGATCGGTGAATGGATTGGTCGGGTCTGCTCGTTATAGATGGGATCGGTGAATGGATTGGTCACGTCTGCTCGTTATAGATGGGATCGGTGATTGGATTGGTCGCGTCTGCTCGTTATAGATGGGATCGGTGAATGGATTGGTCGCGTCTGCTCGTTATAGATGGGATCGGTGAATGGATTGGTCGTGTCTGCTCGTTATAGATGGGATCGGCAAATGGATTGGTCGTGTCTGCTCGTTATAGATGGGATTGGTGAATGGATTGGTCACGTCTGCTCGTTATAGATGGGATCGGTGAATGGATTGGTCGGGTCTGCTCGTTATAGATGGGATCGGTGAATGGATTGGTCGGGTCTGCTCATTATAGATGGGATCGGTGAATGGATTGGTCTTGTCTGCTTGTTATAGATGGGATCGATGATGGATTGGTCGTGTCTGCTCGTTATAGATGGGATCGGTGAATGGATTGGTCGGGTCTGCTCGTTATAGATGGGATCGGTGAATGGATTGGTCGTGTCTGCTCATTATAGATGGGATCGGTGAATGGATTAGTCGGGTCTGCTCATTATAGATGGGATCGGTGAATGGATTGGTCGCGTCTGCTCGTTATAGATGGGATCGGTGAATGGATTGGTCACATCTGCTCGTTATAGATGGAATCAGTGAATGGATTGGTCACGTCTGCTCATTATAGATGGGATCGGTGAATGGATTGGTCACGTCTGCTCGTTATAGATGGGATCGGTGAATGGATTGGTCACGTCTGCTCATTATAGATGGGATCGGTGAATGGATTGGTCGGGTCTGCTCGTTATAGATGGGATCGGTGAATGGATTGGTCGTGTCTGCTCGTTATAGATGGGATCGGTGAATGGATTGGTCACGTCTGCTCGTTATAGATGGGATCGGAGAATGGATTGGTCACGTCTGCTCGTTATAGATGGGATCGGAGAATGGATTGGTCGTGTCTGCTCGTTATAGATGGGATCAGTGAATGGATTGGTCGTGTCTGCTCGTTATAGATGGGATCGGTGAATGGATTGGTCGCGTCTGCTCGTTATAGATGGGATCGGTGAATGGATTGGTCACGTCTGCTCGTTATAGATGGGATCGGTGAATGGATTGGTCGCGTCTGCTCGTTATAGATGGGATCGGTGAATGGATTGGTCGCGTCTGCTCGTTATAGATGGGATCGGTGAATGGATGGGTCACGTCTGCTCGTTATAGATGGGATCGGTGAATGGATGGGTCACGTCTGCTCGTTATAGATGGGATCGGTGAATGGATGGGTCACGTCTGCTCGTTATAGATGGGATCAGTGAATGGATTGGTCACGTCTGCTCGTTATAGATGGGATCAGTGAATGGATTGGTCACGTCTGCTCGTTATAGATGGGATCAGTGAATGGATTGGTCGTGTCTGCTCGTTATAGATGGGATCGGTGAATGGATTGGTCATGTCTGCTCGATATAGATGGGATCGGTGAATGGATTGGTCATGTCTGCTCGTTATAGATGGGATCGGTGAATGGATTGGTCACATCTGCTCGTTATAGATGGGATCAGTGAATGGATTGGTCATGTCTGCTCGTTATAGATGGGATCGGTGAATGGATTGGTCGTGTCTGCTCGTTATAGATGGGATCGGTGAATGGATTGGTTGTGTCTGCTCGTTATAGATGGGATCAGTGAATAGATTGGTCACGTCTGCTCGTTATAGATGGGATCGGAGAATGGATTGGTCGTGTCTGCTCGTTATAGATGGGATCAGTGAATGGATTGGTCGTGTCTGCTCGTTATAGATGGGATCGGTGAATGGATTGGTCACGTCTGCTCGTTATAGATGGGATCAGTGAATGGATTGGTCATGTCTGCTCGTTATAGATGGGATCGGAGAATGGATTGGTCGTGTCTGCTCGTTATAGATGGGATCAGTGAATGGATTGGTCGTGTCTGCTCGTTATAGATGGGATCGGTGAATGGATTGGTCGCGTCTGCTCGTTATAGATGGGATCGGTGAATGGATGGGTCACGTCTGCTCGTTATAGATGGGATCGGTGAATGGATGGGTCACGTCTGCTCGTTATAGATGGGATCGGTGAATGGATGGGTCACGTCTGCTCGTTATAGATGGGATCAGTGAATGGATTGGTCACGTCTGCTCGTTATAGATGGGATCAGTGAATGGATTGGTCGTGTCTGCTCGTTATAGATGGGATCGGTGAATGGATTGGTCATGTCTGCTCGATATAGATGGGATCGGTGAATGGATTGGTCATGTCTGCTCGTTATAGATGGGATCGGTGAATGGATTGGTCACATCTGCTCGTTATAGATGGGATCAGTGAATGGATTGGTCATGTCTGCTCGTTATAGATGGGATCGGTGAATGGATTGGTCGTGTCTGCTCGTTATAGATGGGATCGGTGAATGGATTGGTTGTGTCTGCTCGTTATAGATGGGATCAGTGAATAGATTGGTCACGTCTGCTCGTTATAGATGGGATCGGAGAATGGATTGGTCGTGTCTGCTCGTTATAGATGGGATCAGTGAATGGATTGGTCGTGTCTGCTCGTTATAGATGGGATCGGTGAATGGATTGGTCACGTCTGCTCGTTATAGATGGGATCAGTGAATGGATTGGTCATGTCTGCTCGTTATAGATGGGATCGGTGAATGGATTGGTCGTGTCTGCTCGTTATAGATGGGATCGGTGAATGGATTGGTTGTGTCTGCTCGTTATAGATGGGATCGGTGAATGGATTGGTCGTGTCTGCTCGTTATAGATGGGATCAGTGAATAGATTGGTCGGGTCTGCTCGTTATAGATGGGATCGGTGAATGGATTGATCGCGTCTGCTCGTTATAGATGGGATCAGTGAATAGATTGGTCGGGTCTGCTCGTTATAGATGGGATCGGTGAATGGATTGGTCGTGTCTGCTCGTTATAGATGGGATCGGTGAATGGATTGGTCACGTCTGCTCGTTATAGATGGGATCGTTGAATGGATTGGTCGTGTCTGCTCGTTATAGATGGGATCGGTGAATGGATTGGTCGTGTCTGCTCGTTATAGATGGGATCGGAGAATGGATTGGTCGTGTCTGCTCGTTATAGATGGGATCGGTGAATGGATTGGTCACGTCTGCTCGTTATAGATGGGATCAGTGAATGGATTGGTCACATCTGCTCGTTATAGATGGGATCGGTGAATGGATTGGTCGTGTCTGCTCGTTATAGATGGGATCGGTGAATGGATTGGTCGCGTCTGCTCGTTATAGATGGGATCGGTGAATGGATTGGTCGGGTCTGCTCATTATAGATGGGATCAGTGAATGGATTGGTCGGGTCTGCTCGTTATAGAAGGGATCGGTGAATGGATTGGTCACATCTGCTCATTATAGATGGGATCGGTGAATGGATTGGTCACGTCTGCTCGTTATAGATGGGATCGTTGAATGGATTGGTCGTGTCTGCTCGTTATAGATGGGATCGGTGAATGGATTGGTCACATCTGCTCGTTATAAATGGGATCGGTGAATGGATTGGTCGTGTCTGCTCATTATAGATGGGATCGGTGAATGGATTGGTCGGGTCTGCTCATTATAGATGGGATCAGTGAATGGATTGGTCGGGTCTGCTCGTTATAGATGGGATCGGTGAATGGATTGGTCACGTCTGCTCATGGACAGATGGGATCGGTGAATGGATTGGTCATGTCTGCTCGGTATAGATGGGATTGATAAATGGATTGCTCGGGTCTGCTCATTATAGATGGGATCAGTGAATGGATTGGTCGGGTCTGCTCATTATAGATGAGATCGGTGAATGGATTGGTCGCGTCTGCTCATTATAGATGGGATCGGTGAATGGATTGGTCACGTCTGCTCATGGACAGATGGGATCGGTGAATGGATTGGTCATGTCTGCTCGGTATAGATGGGATTGATAAATGGATTGCTCGGGTCTGCTCATTATAGATGGGATCGGTCACGTCTGCTCGTTATAGATGGGATCGGTGAATGGATTGGTCACGTCTGCTCGTTATAGATGGGATCGGTGAATGGATTGGTCGTGTCTGCTCGTTATAGATGGGATCGGTGAATGGATTGGTCACGTCTGCTCGTTATAGATGGGATCGGTGAATGGATTGGTCACGTCTGCTCGTTATAGATGGGATCGGTGAATGGATTGGTCGCGTCTGCTCGTTATAGATGGGATCGGTGAATGGATTGGTCACGTCTGCTCGTTATAGATGGGATCGGTGAATGGATTGGTCGGGTCTGCTCGTTATAGATGGGATCGGTGAATGGATTGGTCGGGTCTGCTCGTTATAGATGGGATCGGTGAATGGATTGGTTACGTCTGCTCATTATAGATGGGATCGGTGAATGGATTGGTTACGTCTGCTCATGGACAGAAGGGATCGGTGAATGGATTGGTCAGGTCTACTCTATGTCTGCTCATACACAGCAGTGATCATGGTGACTGATGGGTCTTCATATATTTCAGTCCTGGTCAGTTGATGCCACGTGAGGGTCAGAGAAATGAATTGCTCCTCCACCCAAATATTCAGGTATGTCCTCTTTACCCTGAGCTCATGGGCAGGAGCCCCCATCTGGAAAGCCTGGGCTCCATCCCCCCCATGCATTACACTACGAGGCAGAGGGGAGCCCCATAATTATCTATCTACGGCTGATGGGTGTAACACCAGGACTGGCCACGTCAGCCATGATGGATAATTTACCCAGAGGAGGTAGGAAATTGTCCCCCCCATTCACTGCACCTTGGACACGTCACATTGGGCCTGAAGCCGCCATCAGTCACTCCCACCGCCCTCCTCCCCTCCGCGGATGATGATGGACAATGGAGGGTGGAGCCGGTGCTGGTGGGTGAGGTGCAGCGCCATGTGAAGCTTAGACTCTCGCGGTGGGTCAGGGCGGTATCATCCTTACACGGGAATAGTTCTGGCCTCGTACCTATAATTGCCTTTCTTGCTGAGCTGATCTTTGAAGTGTCCGAGGGTCAGGCCGTGCGCCCGCAGCATCCGCCGGTACGGGATCTCCTCCCCGCAGAAGAAGTAAGTGACCGTGAGCTCCGCGGACGGCGGAGGGGGCGCGCTCTGCAGGCTCTTTACTTCTTTTTGTCTTTAACAAGAAAACAAAGGGGTAACTATGATATGTTCATAATAAGCTGGCTGATAACAGAGAGTAATAGGACTCTAGGAAGTTGATCTACCACAGTCTGAACACTGCGCCTCGTGGGAGAATGGGACCCAAAAGCTGCGGTGACGTTTAGTTACAAGCCCCAAAATGTCCCGGACTGTTGGACGAATTGTCAGCTGGAGCGATGCTACTTACTCTGGTGCAGCCGTCCCGGTGACTGGACACGGCACGGAGTGACTGCGCTGGTGACAGGACGATGGACACCTGGGAAGCGCAGAGGGAGGACAGTTACAAAACCGACATCAACAAGTCACATAAGCAGTACATGGCCTCCTCCTGGGTGATCTCCCCTCAGTATAACTACAGCTGCTCTGTGAAAACCTCAGAGGTGTGTGTGAGAAGATCAGGGATCAACCAACATCAGGAGAACCAAAGAACCCACCAGACAGGTCAGGGATCAACCAGCAACAGGAAAACCAAGGAACACACCAGACAGGTCAGGGATAAAACAGCATCATGAAAACCAAGGAACCAAAAGACAGGTCAGGGATAATACAGCAGCATGAAAACCAAGGAATCCACTAGACAGGTCAGGGATAAAACAGCATCATGAATACCAAGGAGCCCACCAGACAGGTCAGGGATAAAACAACAGCATGAAAACCATGGAATCCACCAGACAGGTCAGAGATAAAACAGCACCATGAAAACCAAGGAACCAAAAGACAGGTCAGGGATAAAACAGCACCATGAAAACCAAGGAACACACCAGGCAGGTCAGGGATAAAACAGCATCATGAATACCAAGGAGCCCACCAGACAGGTCAGAGATCAAACAGCATCATGAAAACCAAGGAGCATACCAAGCAGGTAAGGGGGAAAAAAGAGCATCAGGAAAACCAAGGAACCAAACAGTCAGGTATAAAACAGCAGCATGAAAACCAAGGAGCACACCAGGCAGGTCAGGGATAAAACAGCATAATGAAGATCAAGGAGTACACCAGACAGATCAGGTATAAAACACCATCAGAAAAAACAGGGAACCCATCAGACAGGTCAGAGATAAAACAACATCAGTCAAACCAAGGAGCCCACCAGAGAAGTCAGGGATAAAACAACATCATGAAAACGAAGGAGCACACCAGACAGGTCAGGGATAAAACAATGGAACACATCAGACAGATCAGAGATCAAACAGCACCATGAAAACCAAGGAACCCACCGGACAGGTCAGGGATAAAACAGCATCATGAAAACCAAGGAGCACAGATGACAGTTCAGTGATAAATCAGCATAATGAAAACCAAGGAACCCACCAGACAGGTCAGAGATCAAACAGCATCATGAAAATGAAGGAGCACAGCAGACAGGTCAGGGATATAACTGCATCAGGAAAACCAAGGAATCCAAAAGACAGGTCAAGGAAAAATAGCAGCAGGAAACCAAGTAGCACATCAGATAGGTCAGGGATAAAACAGCAGCATGAAAACCAAGGAACCCACCAAACAGGTCAGAGATCAAACAGCAAAATACAAAAACTCCTGAACAAAACAGGGAGTAAAAATTCCCTTTCTTACTAGGAATAAATCGCCCTCAAAAAATAGCGCAGGAAGAGCATTTATTCACTTGCAAGAAACAAAAGGGAATATTCTCAAACACTGATTTAGAAAAAGACATAGATAAAGCAGAAATGTCTTTCAGTGTAAATTCAGGTTTTCACCAAGCCCAGACTAAGAGAGCAAAATACTTATCAGGCAAAATAAGATGCAAAAGGAACGAAAAAGCCGCTCTAGAAATCATTCCTGGAGAATCCAAAAAGGAGCAGAAAAAAGCAAAAACAGAAGCTACAGGGAAAGGCAAAAGCCTAAAGGCTGGAGGACAAACTTCAGGACATCTTCACATGGAGCAGAAACAATTATCACCGGCAAAGGTTAGACAAAAGCTGCCTTCCTATATCCCCCCCCAGGCTGGACCCCATAGGCTCCCTGAAGCAGCAATCATCTCCTGCACCTGTGTGAGCGACAGATGCAGAATCAGACTCACTACCAACACTAGCCACTAGAGGGAGTCCAAAAACACTGCCGGGAACAGCACCATCTCTGATAAAATTCACAACACCCATCATTAAAACCACACCAGACAGGTCATGGATAAAACAGCATCAGGAAAACCAAGGAACCCACCAGAGAGGTCAGGGATAAACTAACATCATGAAAACCAAGGAACCCACCAGACTGGTCAGAGATCAAAAAACATCATAAAAACGAAGCGAGCAGGACGGGCCGAGCGGGTGGGGGAGGCAGGACGGGCCGAGCGGGTGTGGGAGGCAGGACGGGCCGAGCGGGTGGGGGAGGCAGGACGGGCCGAGCGGGAGGAGGAGGCAGGACGGGCCGTGGGGGGGGGGGGGGGGGAGGGCAGAACGGGCTGCGCGCGGGGGGGGGAAGGGCAGAACGGGCCGCGCGGGGGGGGGAAGGGCAGGATGGGCCGCCGCGGGGGGAGGGCAGGACGCCGCCCCTGCGCGTCATATTCTGCCCCCCATCCTCGGCAGAACCTGCTGGGAAAGAGGCATCCGGACCTCACGCCTCCCATCACCTGCTCATCCTGTCAGAGGATGTCGGTGCCCCGGTGGGCAGCGGCCGTCAGACCCCAATCTGATGGGCCTCACCTCTGCTTTGGTCTGGACACCTCCGCCAGCCTTCTGCAGGCCTCCTCCAGTTGAGCAAGTGTGTTGATGGCCACCACGGACATGTCCAGGACAGGAGGGTGCGGGGGCTGGTGGCTTCTTGTGGGGGCGCTCCACTGGTAATGTCGTGCCGGGCGCTCCGCGGATGAGGCTCGGGTGGTCTCACAAGTCGCATTCCTCCTAATGTTCTGTGCACTGTAGGAAAGAAACAGGCCATGAACAGTCGGGTGGGACATTGTGGAGCAGTTATCAGAGGAGCCGCAGCTGGCAGACCCCCGCTCTCCTGAGCATTGCGGTGTGCGAGGGATGGGGGGGTGCGAAGACTGAGGGGAAGAGGGGTGCAGGGGGAGCGGAGGTTTAGGGGTAGAGAGGTGCGGAGGGTGAGGGGTAGAGAGCGGTGCAGGGGAAGCGAAGGGTGAGGGGTAGAGAGATGCGGGGGGAGCGGAGAGTGAGGGGTAGAGAGATGCGGGGGGAGCGGAGAGTGAGGGGTAGAGAGATGCGGGGGGAGCGGAGAGTGAGGGGTAGAGAGATGCGGGGGGAGCGGAGAGTGAGGGGTAGAGAGATGCGGGGGGAGCGGAGGGTGAGGGGTAGAGAGATGCGGGGGGAGCGGAGAGTGAGGGGTAGAGAGATGCGGGGGGAGCGGAGGGTGAGGGGTAGAGAGATGCGGGGGGAGCGGAGGGTGAGGGGTAGAGAGATGCGGGGGGAGCGGAGAGTGAGGGGTAGAGAGATGCGGGGGGAGCGGAGGGTGAGGGGTAGAGAGATGCGGGGGGAGCGGAGGGTGAGGGGTAGAGAGATGCGGGGGGAGCGGAGGGTGAGGGGTAGAGAGATGCGGGGGGAGCGGAGGGTGAGGGGTAGAGAGATGCGGGGGGAGCGGAGAGTGAGGGGTAGAGAGATGCGGGGGGAGCGGAGGGTGAGGGGTAGAGAGATGCGGGGGGAGCGGAGGGTGAGGGGTAGAGAGATGCGGGGGGAGCGGAGGGTGAGGGGTAGAGAGATGCGGGGGGAGCGGAGAGTGAGGGGTAGAGAGATGCGGGGGGAGCGGAGGGTGAGGGGTAGAGAGATGCGGGGGGAGCGGAGGGTGAGGGGTAGAGAGATGCGGGGGGAGCGGAGGGTGAGGGGTAGAGAGATGCGGGGGGAGCGGAGGGTGAGGGGTAGAGAGATGCGGGGGGAGCGGAGGGTGAGGGGTAGAGAGATGCGGGGGGAGCGGAGGGTGACTGGTAGAGAGATGCGGGGGGAGCGGAGAGTGAGGGGTAGAGAGATGCGGGGGGAGCGGAGGGTGAGGGGTAGAGAGATGCGGGGGGAGCGGAGGGTGAGGGGTAGAGAGATGCGGGGGGAGCGGAGGGTGAGGGGTAGAGAGATGCGGGGGGAGCGGAGGGTGAGGGGTAGAGAGATGCGGGGGGAGCGGAGGGTGAGGGGTAGAGAGATGCGGGGGGAGCGGAGGGTGACTGGTAGAGAGATGCGGGGGGAGCGGAGGGTGAGGGGTAGAGAGATGCGGGGGGAGCGGAGGGTGAGGGGTAGAGAGATGCGGGGGGAGCGGAGAGTGAGGGGTAGAGAGATGCGGGGGGAGCGGAGGGTGAGGGGTAGAGAGATGCGGGGGGAGCGGAGGGTGAGGGGTAGAGAGATGCGGGGGGAGCGGAGAGTGAGGGGTAGAGAGATGCGGGGGGAGCGGAGGGTGAGGGGTAGAGAGATGCGGGGGGAGCGGAGGGTGAGGGGTAGAGAGATGCGGGGGGAGCGGAGGGTGAGGGGTAGAGAGATGCGGGGGGAGCGGAGGGTGAGGGGTAGAGAGATGCGGGGGGAGCGGAGAGTGAGGGGTAGAGAGATGCGGGGGGAGCGGAGGGTGAGGGGTAGAGAGATGCGGGGGGAGCGGAGGGTGAGGGGTAGAGAGATGCGGGGGGAGCGGAGGGTGAGGGGTAGAGAGATGCGGGGGGAGCGGAGGGTGAGGGGTAGAGAGATGCGGGGGGAGCGGAGAGTGAGGGGTAGAGAGATGCGGGGGGAGCGGAGGGTGAGGGGTAGAGAGATGCGGGGGGAGCGGAGGGTGAGGGGTAGAGAGATGCGGGGGGAGCGGAGGGTGAGGGGTAGAGAGATGCGGGGGGAGCGGAGGGTGAGGGGTAGAGAGATGCGGGGGGAGCGGAGGGTGAGGGGTAGAGAGATGCGGGGGGAGCGGAGGGTGACTGGTAGAGAGATGCTGGGGGAGCGGAGGGTGAGGGGTAGAGAGATGCGGGGGGAGCGGAGGGTGAGGGGTAGAGAGATGTGGGGGGGAGCGGAGGGTGAGGGGTAGAGAGATGCGGGGGGAGCGGAGAGTGAGGGGTAGAGAGATGCGGGGGGAGCGGAGGGTGAGGGGTAGAGAGATGCGGGGGGAGCGGAGGGTGAGGGGTAGAGAGATGCGGGGGGAGCGGAGAGTGAGGGGTAGAGAGATGCGGGGGGAGCGGAGGGTGAGGGGTAGAGAGATGCGGGGGGAGCGGAGGGTGAGGGGTAGAGAGATGCGGGGGGAGCGGAGGGTGAGGGGTAGAGAGATGCGGGGGGAGCGGAGAGTGAGGGGTAGAGAGATGCGGGGGGAGCGGAGAGTGAGGGGTAGAGAGATGCGGGGGGAGCGGAGGGTGAGGGGTAGAGAGATGCGGGGGGAGCGGAGGGTGAGGGGTAGAGAGATGCGGGGGGAGCGGAGAGTGAGGGGTAGAGAGATGCGGGGGGAGCGGAGAGTGAGGGGTAGAGAGATGCGGGGGGAGCGGAGGGTGAGGGGTAGAGAGATGCGGGGGGAGCGGAGGGTGAGGGGTAGAGAGATGCGGGGGGAGCGGAGGGTGAGGGGTAGAGAGATGCGGGGGGAGCGGAGGGTGAGGGGTAGAGAGATGCGGGGGGAGCGGAGGGTGAGGGGTAGAGAGATGCGGGGGGAGCGGAGGGTGAGGGGTAGAGAGATGCGGGGGGAGCGGAGGGTGAGGGGTAGAGAGATGCGGGGGGAGCGGAGGGTGAGGGGTAGAGAGATGCGGGGGGAGCGGAGGGTGAGGGGTAGAGAGATGCGGGGGGAGCGGAGTGTGAGGGGTAGAGAGATGCGGGGGGAGCGGAGGGTGAGGGGTAGAGAGATGCGGGGGGAGCGGAGTGTGAGGGGTAGAGAGATGCGGGGGGAGCGGAGGGTGAGGGGTAGAGAGATGCGGGGGGAGCGGAGGGTGAGGGGTAGAGAGATGCGGGGGGAGCGGAGGGTGAGGGGTAGAGGGATGCGGGGGGAGCGGAGGGTGAGGGGTAGAGAGATGCGGGGGGAGCGGAGGGTGAGGGGTAGAGAGATGCGGGGGGAGCGGAGGGTGAGGGGTAGAGAGATGCGGGGGGAGCGGAGGGTGACTGGTAGAGAGATGCTGGTGGAGCGGAGGGTGAAGGGTAGAGAGATGCGGGGGGAGCGGAGGGTGAGGGGTAGAGAGATGCGGGGGGAGCGGAGGGTGAGGGGTAGAGAGATGCTGGGGGAGCGGAGGGTGAGGGGTAGAAAGATGCGGGGGGAGCGGAGGGTGAGGGGTAGAAAGATGCGGGGGGAGCGGAGAGTGAGGGGTAGAGAGATGCGGGGGGAGCGGAGGGTGAGGGGTAGAGAGATGCGGGGGGGAGCGGAGGGTGAGGGGTAGAGAGATGCGGGGGGAGCGGAGGGTGAGGGGTAGAGAGATGCGGGGGGAGCGGAGGGTGACTGGTAGAGAGATGCTGGTGGAGCGGAGGGTGAAGGGTAGAGAGATGCGGGGGGAGCGGAGGGTGAGGGGTAGAGAGATGCGGGGGGAGCGGAGGGTGAGGGGTAGAGAGATGCTGGGGGAGCGGAGGGTGAGGGGTAGAAAGATGCGGGGGGAGCGGAGGGTGAGGGGTAGAAAGATGCGGGGGGAGCGGAGAGTGAGGGGTAGAGAGATGCGGGGGGAGCGGAGGGTGAGGGTTAGAGAGATGCGGGGGGAGCGGAGGGTGAGGGGTAGAGAGATGCTGGTGGAGCGGAGGGTGAGGGGTAGAGAGATGCGGGGGGAGCGGAGGGTGAGGGGTAGAAAGATGCGGGGGGAGCGGAAGGTGAGGGTTAGAGAGATACAGGCCTTAACTCTTTCACTGCTCTGGACCACCTGGGACGTTCCTGTCCAACCCCACCCCACCCTGGGTAATCATTTGGCGCAGTTTTCAGTAGCACCTTGTGTTCGGGGGTCTTCTCATCGCTCCTCAGCCCCCCACTCACACACGATCCCCCCATACCTGTGTGATCTGCGCTTGCTCGGCCCCCCACTCACACACGATCCCCCCATACCTGTGTGATCTGCGCTTGCTCGGCCCCCCACTCACACACGATCCCCCCATACCTGTGTGATCTGCGCTTGCTCGGCCCCCCGCTCACACACGATCCCCCCATACCTGTGTGATCTGCGCTTGCTCGGCCCCCCGCTCACACACGATCCCCCCATACCTGTGTGATCTGCGCTTGCTCGGCCCCCCACTCACACACGATCCCCCCATACCTGTGTGATCTGCGCTTGCTCGGCCCCCCACTCACACACGATCCCCCCATACCTGTGTGATCTGCGCTTGCTCGGCCCCCCGCTCACACACGATCCCCCCATACCTGTGTGATCTGCGCTTGCTCGGCCCCCCACTCACACACGATCCCCCCCACACCTGTGTGATCTGCACTTGCTCGGCCCCCCGCTCACACACGATCCCCCCATACCTGTGTGATCTGTGCTTGCTCGGTCCCCCACTCACACACGATCCCCCCATACCTGTGTGATCTGCGCTTGCTCGGCCCCCCACTCACACACGATCCCCCCATACCTGTGTGATCTGTGCTTGCTCGGCCCCCCACTCACACACGATCCCCCCCACACCTGTGTGATCTGCGCTTGCTCGGCCCCCCACTCACACACAACCCCCCCACACCTGTGTGATCTGTGCTTGCTCGGCCCCCCACTCACACATGATCCCCCCACTCCTGTGTGATATGCGCTTGCTCGGCCGGCCCCCCACTCACACACGACCCCCCCACACCTGTGTGATATGCGCTTGCTCGGCCCCCCCACTCACACACGATCCCCCCATACCTGTGTGATCTGCGCTTGCTCTGCCCCCCACTCACACACGATCCCCCCATACCTGTGTGATCTGCGCTTGCTCGGCCCCCCACTCACACATGATCCCCCCACACCTGTGTGATCTGCGGTTGCTCGGCCCCCCACTCACACACAACCCCACCCATACCTGTGTGATCTGCGCTTGCTCGGCCCCCCACTCACACACAACCCCCCCCATACCTGTGTGATCTGCGCTTGCTCGGCCCCCCGCTCACACACGATCCCCCCATACCTGTGTGATCTGTGCTTGCTCGGCCCCCCACTCACACATGATCCCCCCACTCCTGTGTGATCTGTGCTTGCTCAGCCCCCCACTCAGACACGATCCCCCCATACCTGTGTGATCTGCGCTTGCTCGGCCCCCCCCTCACACACGATCCCCCCACACCTATGTGATCTGCGCTTGCTCGGCCCCCCACTCACACACGATCCCCCCCACACCTGTGTGATCTGCACTTGCTCGGCCCCCCCGCTCACACACGATCCCCCCACACCTGTGTGATCTGCGCTTGCTCGGCCCCCCCACTCACACACGATCCCCCCATACCTGTGTGATCTGCGCTTGCTCGGCCCCCCACTCACACACGATCCCCCCCATACCTGTGTGATCTGCGCTTGCTCGGCCCCCCGCTCACACACGATCCCCCCACACCTGTGTGATCTGCGCTTGCTCGGCCCCCCACTCACACACAACCCCCCCACACCTGTGTGATCTGCGCTTGCTCGGCCCCCCACTCACACACGATCCCCCCACACCTGTGTGATCTGCGCTTGCTCGGCCCCCCACTCACACACGATCCCCCCATACCTGTGTGATCTGTGCTTGCTCGGCCCCCCCACTCAGACACGATCCCCCCATACCTGTGTGATCTGTGCTTGCTCGGCCCCCCACTCACACACGATCCCCCCACACCTGTGTGATCTGCGCTTGCTCGGCCCCCCACTCACACACGATCCCCCCCATACCTGTGTGATCTGCGCTTGCTCGGCCCCCCACTCACACACAACCCCCCCACACCTGTGTGATCTGCGCTTGCTCGGCCCCCCACTCACACACAACCCCCCCATACCTGTGTGATCTGCGCTTGCTCGGCCCCCCCACTCACACACAACCCCCCCACACCTGTGTGATCTGCGCTTGCTCGGCCCCCCGCTCACACACAACCCCCCCACACCCGTGTGATCTGAGCTTGCTCGGCCCCCCACTCACACACAACCCCCCCACACCTGTGTGATCTGCGCTTGCTCGGCCCCCCACTCACACACAACCCCCCCCCACACCTGTGTGATCTGCGCTTGCTCGGCCCCCCACTCACACATGATCCCCCCACTCCTGTGTGATCTGTGCTTGCTCGGCCCCCCCACTCACACATGACCCCCCCCACACCTGTGTGATCTGTGCTTGCTCGGCCCCCCACTCACACACGATCCCCCCATACCCGTGTGATCTGAGCTTGCTCGGCCCCCCGCTCACACACAACCCCCCCCACACCCGTGTGATCTGAGCTTGCTCGGCCCCCCACTCACACACAACCCCCCCCACACCTGTGTGATCTGCGCTTGCTCGGCCCCCCACTCACACACAACCCCCCCACACCTGTGTGATCTGCACTTGCTCGGCCCCCCACTCACACACAACCCCCCCCCACACCTGTGTGATCTGTGCTTGCTCGGCCCCCCACTCACACACAACCCCCCCACACCTGTGTGATCTGCGCTTGCTCGGCCCCCCACTCACACACAACCCCCCCACACCTGTGTGATCTGCACTTGCTCGGCCCCCCACTCACACACAACCCCCCCCACACCTGTGTGATCTGCGCTTGCTCGGCCCCCCACTCACACATGATCCCCCCACTCCTGTGTGATCTGTGCTTGCTCGGCCCCCCACTCACACACGATCCCCCCATACCTGTGTGATCTGCGCTTGCTCGGCCCCCCACTCACACGATCCCCCCACTCCTGTGTGATCTGTGCTTGCTCGGCCCCCCCACTCACACACAACCCCCCCATACCTGTGTGATCTGCGCTTGCTCGGCCCCCCACTCACACACGATCCCCCCACACCTGTGTGATCTGCGCTTGCTCGGCCCCCCTCACACACGATCCCCCCACACCTGTGTGATCTGCGCTTGCTCGGCCCCCCACTCACACACGATCCCCCCATACCTGTGTGATCTGCGCTTGCTCGGCCCCCCACTCACACACAACCCCCCCACACCTGTGTGATCTGCGCTTGCTCGGCCCCCCACTCACACATGATCCCCCCACTCCTGTTGCTTGCTCGGCCCCCCACTCACACACAACCCCCCCATACCTGTGTGATCTGCGCTTGCTCGGCCCCCCCTCACACACGATCCCCCCACACCTGTGTGATCTGCGCTTGCTCGGACCCCCACTCACACACGATCCCCCCATACCTGTGTGATCTGCGCTTGCTCGGCCCCCCACTCACACATGATCCCCCCACTCCTGTGTGATCTGTGCTTGCTCGGCCCCCCACTCACACACAACCCCCCCATACCTGTGTGATCTGCGCTTGCTCGGCCCCCCACTCACACACAACCCCCCCCACACCTGTGTGATCTGCGCTTGCTCGGCCCCCCACTCACACACGATCCCCCCATACCTGTGTGATCTGCGCTTGCTCGGCCCCCCACTCACACACGATCCCCCCACACCTGTGTGATCTGCGCTTGCTCGGCCCCCCACTCACACACGATCCCCCCATACCTGTGTGATCTGCGCTTGCTCGGCCCCCCACTCACACACAACCCCCCCACACCTGTGTGATCTGCGCTTGCTCGGCCCCCCACTCACACACAACCCCCCCATACCTGTGTGATCTGCGCTTGCTCGGCCCCCCACTCACACACAACCCCCCCACACCTGTGTGATCTGCGCTTGCTCGGCCCCCGCTCACACACAACCCCCCCACACCCGTGTGATCTGAGCTTGCTCGGCCCCCCACTCACACACAACCCCCCCCACACCTGTGTGATCTGCGCTTGCTCGGCCCCCCCACTCACACACAACCCCCCCCACACCTGTGTGATCTGCGCTTGCTCGGCCCCCCACTCACACATGATCCCCCCACTCCTGTGTGATCTGTGCTTGCTCGGCCCCCCACTCACACATGACCCCCCCACACCTGTGTGATCTGTGCTTGCTCGGCCCCCCACTCACACACGATCCCCCCATACCCGTGTGATCTGAGCTTGCTCGGCCCCCGCTCACACACAACCCCCCCACACCCGTGTGATCTGAGCTTGCTCGGCCCCCCACTCACACACAACCCCCCCACACCTGTGTGATCTGCGCTTGCTCGGCCCCCCACTCACACACAACCCCCCCACACCTGTGTGATCTGCACTTGCTCGGCCCCCCACTCACACACAACCCCCCCCACACCTGTGTGATCTGTGCTTGCTCGGCCCCCCACTCACACACAACCCCCCCACACCTGTGTGATCTGCGCTTGCTCGGCCCCCCACTCACACACAACCCCCCCACACCTGTGTGATCTGCACTTGCTCGGCCCCCCACTCACACACAACCCCCCCCACACCTGTGTGATCTGCGCTTGCTCGGCCCCCCACTCACACATGATCCCCCCACTCCTGTGTGATCTGTGCTTGCTCGGCCCCCCACTCACACACGATCCCCCCATACCTGTGTGATCTGCGCTTGCTCGGCCCCCCCACTCACACGATCCCCCCACTCCTGTGTGATCTGTGCTTGCTCGGCCCCCCACTCACACACAACCCCCCCATACCTGTGTGATCTGCGCTTGCTCGGCCCCCCACTCACACACGATCCCCCCACACCTGTGTGATCTGCGCTTGCTCGGCCCCCCTCACACACGATCCCCCCACACCTGTGTGATCTGCGCTTGCTCGGCCCCCCACTCACACACGATCCCCCCATACCTGTGTGATCTGCGCTTTGCTCGGGCCCCCCCACTCACACACAAACCCCCCCCACACCTGTGTGATCTGCGCTTGCTCGGCCCCCCACTCACACATGATCCCCCCACTCCTGTGTGATCTGTGCTTGCTCGGCCCCCCACTCACACACAACCCCCCCATACCTGTGTGATCTGCGCTTGCTCGGCCCCCCTCACACACGATCCCCCCACACCTGTGTGATCTGCGCTTGCTCGGACCCCCACTCACACACGATCCCCCCATACCTGTGTGATCTGCGCTTGCTCGGCCCCCCACTCACACATGATCCCCCCACTCCTGTGTGATCTGTGCTTGCTCGGCCCCCCACTCACACACAACCCCCCCCATACCTGTGTGATCTGCGCTTGCTCGGCCCCCCACTCACACACAACCCCCCCACACCTGTGTGATCTGCGCTTGCTCGGCCCCCCACTCACACACGATCCCCCCATACCTGTGTAATCTGCGCTTGCTCGGCCCCCCACTCACACACGATCCCCCCACACCTGTGTGATTCTGCGCTTGCTCGGCCCCCCACTCACACACGATCCCCCCACACCTGTGTGATCTGCGCTTGCTCGGCCGCTCGTTCTCGCACTCTGCCACCCTCTGCCAGGCGGTGGGTCGGAGCTCGTCCCCAGGAAGCTGGTACAGGGTGGTCTTCCCTCCGCCGTCCCCCGGGGGCTCAGATATCACCTTCCTCCTGGACAAGGTGCCAGAGCGGCTGCTGCAGAGACAGAGGGAAATGTCAGGAACCCAGTCCTCCCCAGTCCTCCCCAGTCCCCCCCCAGTCCACCCCCAGTCCCCCCCCAGTCCCCCCCAGTCCTCCCCAGTCCCCCCCAGTCCCCCCCAGTCCTCCCCAGTCCTCCCCAGTCCCCCCCAGTCCTCCCCAGTCCTCCCCAGTCCTCCCCAGTCCCCCCCAGTCCTCCCCAGTCCTCCCCAGTCCCCCCCAGTCCTCCCCAGTCCCCCCCAGTCCTCCCCAGTCCCCCCCCAGTCCTCCCCAGTCCTCCCCAGTCCTCCCCAGTCCCCCCCAGTCCTCCCCAGTCCTCCCCAGTCCCCCCCAGTCCTCCCCAGTCCTCCCCAGTCCCCCCCCGTCCTCCCCCAGTCCCCCCCAGTCCCCCCCAGTCCTCCCCAGTCCTCCCCAGTCCCCCCCCAGTCCTCCCCAGTCCCCCCCAGGTCCCCCCCAGTCCTCCCCAGTCCCCCCCAGTCCTCCCCAGTCCCCCCCAGTCCTCCCCAGTCCCCCCCAGTCCCCCCCAGTCCTCCCCAGTCCTCCCCAGTCCCCCCAGTCCTCCCCAGTCCCCCCCAGTCCTCCCCAGTCCCCCCCAGTCCTTGCTGGCAGCTCCCACTCCGGGCACCTGAGCTTACCCTGCAGTGTCGGTGTGCAGCAGGGATGGCTCGGAGCCTCTGCAGCGAGTCCGGGTGGGCAGGTAGCAGCAGTGGTCGGCAGGGGCGGTGCACTGACACTGCACGCGGCGCACCGCCTCCACCTGGGGCACGGCATGGTGGTGGATGTAGTGGTGGTGGACGTGTTTGGTCGTCTGCTTGGTGACAAAGTTCTTTGTAAACAGAGGGCAGGGCACGGACTGGAGCACCGGCACCGCCGCCGCAGCACACGGGAGCGGGCAGGGGAGCGGGACCGCCCGGGCGGAGACTGACAGCCGGGGGGTCTGCAGCACTCGCAGCAAGTGCTCGTCCAGGATGGCCTGGGGGTCCTCCTCACAGGACGCCGGGGGGCTGGAAGCAGAAGGGGGTCTCACAGTCCTCCCGCTCCTCCTCCTGCAAAAGAAATGGGAAACTATGAAGACAAAACCCAGATGTGCGGCCGGCAAACAAGTGGTTAATGCAGACAAGACCCCCGGAGTCAGAGCGGCATCGGGGCACAGAGACCCGGAGTCAGAGCGGCATCGGAGGACACAGACCCCCGGAGTCAGAGCAGCATCGGGGGACACAGACCTCGGAGTCAGAGCAACATCGGGGGACAGAGACCCCGGAATCAGAGCGGCATCGGGGGACAGAGACCCCCGGAGTCAGAGCGGCATCGGGGGACAGAGACCTCGGAGTCAGAGCGGCATCGGGGGACAGAGACCCCCGGAGTCAGAGCGGCATCGGGGGACACAGACCCCCGGAGTCAGAGCGGCATCGGGGGACACAGACCCCCGGAGTCAGAGCGGCATCGGGGGACACAGACCCCCGGAGTCAGAGCGGCATCGGGGGACAGAGACCCCCGGAGTCAGAGCGGCATCGGGGGACAGAGACCCCCGGAGTCAGAGCGGCATCGGGGGACAGAGACCCCCGGAGTCAGAGCGGCATCGGGGGACAGAGACTCCGGAATCAGAGCGGCATCGGAGGACACAGACCCCCGGAGTCAGAGCGGCATCAGGGAACAGAGACCCCCGGAGTCAGAGCGGTATCGGGGGACAAAGACCTCTGGAGTCAAAGCAGCATCGGGGGACAAAGACCTCCGGAGTAAGAGCGACATCGGGGGACAGAGACCTCCGGAGTCAAAGCAGCATCGGGGGACAAAGACCTCCACATCAGAGCGTCATCGGGGGACAGAGACCTCCGGAGTCAGAGCGGCATCCGGGGACAGAGACATCGGAGTCAGAGCGTCATCGGGGGACAGAGACCCCGGAATCAGAGCGGCATCAGGGGACAGAGATCCCCAGAGTAAGAGCATCAGTGGGGGGAAACAGAGGGAGAGGGAGACAGCACCGGGGAGACAGCACCGGGGAGACAGCACCGGGGAGACAGCACCGGGGAGACAGCACTGGAGAGACAGCACTGGGGAGATGGAGGAATAGACAGCACTGGGGAGACAGCACTGGGGAGACAGCACTGGGGAGACAGCACTGGGGAGACGGAGGAATAGACAGCACTGGGGAGACAGCACTGGGGAGACAGCACTGGGGAGACAGCACTGGGGAGACAGCACTGGGGAGACGGAGGAATAGACAGCACTGGGGAGACAGCACTGGGGAGACAGCACTGGGGAGACGGAGGAATAGACAGCACTGGAGAGACGGAGGAATAGACAGCACTGGGGAGACGGAGGAATAGACAGCACTGGGGAGACGGAGGAATAGACAGCACTGGGGAGACAGCACTGGGGAGACAGCACTGGGGAGACGGAGGAATAGACAGCACTGGAGAGACAGCACTGGAGAGACGGAGGAATAGACAGCACTGGGGAGACGGAGGAATAGACAGCACTGGGGAGACGGAGGAATAGACAGCACTGGAGAGACAGCACTGGAGAGACGGAGGAATAGACAGCACTGGAGAGACAGCACTGGAGAGACGGAGGAATAGACAGCACTGGAGAGACGGAGGAATAGACAGCACTGGGGAGACGGAGGAATAGACAGCACTGGAGAGACAGCACTGGAGAGACGGAGGAATAGACAGCACTGGAGAGACAGCACTGGAGAGACGGAGGAATAGACAGCACTGGAGAGACGGAGGAATAGACAGCACTGGGGAGACGGAGGAATAGACAGCACTGGAGAGACGGAGGAATAGACAGCACTGGAGAGACGGAGGAATAGACAGCACTGGGGAGACGGAGGAATAGACAGCACTGGGGAGACAGCACTGGAGAGACGGAGGAATAGACAGCACTGGAGAGACGGAGGAATAGACAGCACTGGAGAGACAGAGGAATAGACAGCACTGGAGAGACGGAGGAATAGACAGCACTGGAGAGACGGAGGAATAGACAGCACTGGGGAGACAGCACTGGAGAGACGGAGGAATAGACAGCACTGGAGAGACGGAGGAATAGACAGCACTGGAGAGACAGAGGAATAGACAGCACTGGAGAGACGGAGGAATAGACAGCACTGGGGAGACGGAGGAATAGACAGCACTGGAGAGACAGAGGAATAGACAGCACTGGAGAGACAGAGGAATAGACAGCACTGGAGAGACGGAGGAATAGACAGCACTGGAGAGACGGAGGAATAGACAGCACTGGGGAGACAGCACTGGAGAGACGGAGGAATAGACAGCACTGGAGAGACGGAGGAATAGACAGCACTGGAGAGACAGAGGAATAGACAGCACTGGAGAGACGGAGGAATAGACAGCACTGGGGAGACGGAGGAATAGACAGCACTGGAGAGACAGAGGAATAGACAGCACTGGAGAGACAGAGGAATAGACAGCACTGGAGAGACAGAGGAATAGACAGCACTGGAGAGACGGAGGAATAGACAGCACTGGAGAGACGGAGGAATAGACAGCACTGGGGAGACGGAGGAATAGACAGCACTGGAGAGACGGAGGAATAGACAGCACTGGAGAGACGGAGGAATAGACAGCACTGGAGAGACGGAGGAATAGACAGCACTGGAGAGACGGAGGAATAGACAGCACTGGAGAGACGGAGGAATAGACAGCACTGGGGAGACAGCACTGGAGAGACGGAGGAATAGACAGCACTGGAGAGACGGAGGAATAGACAGCACTGGAGAGACGGCGGAATAGACAGCACTGGAGAGACGGAGGAATAGACAGCACTGGGGAGACGGAGGAATAGACAGCACTGGGGAGACGGAGGAATAGACAGCCCTGGGGAAACGGAGGAATAGACAGCACTGGAGAGACGGAGGAATAGACAGCACTGGGGAGACGGAGGAATAGACAGCCCTGGAGAGACGGAGGAATAGACAGCACTGGGGAGACGGAGGAATAGACAGCACTGGGGAGACGGAGGAATAGACAGCACTGGGGAGACGGAGGAATAGACAGCACTGGGGAGACGGAGGAATAGACAGCACTGGGGAGACGGAGGAATAGACAGCACTGGGGAGACGGAGGAATAGACAGCACTGGGGAGACGGAGGAATAGACAGCACTGGGGAGACAACACTGGAGAGACGGAGGAATAGACAGCACTGGAGAGATGGAGGAATAGACAGCACTGGAGAGACGGAGGAATAGACAGCACTGGAGAGACGGAGGAATAGACAGCACTGGAGAGACGGAGGAATAGACAGCACTGGGGAGACGGAGGAATAGACAGCACTGGAGAGACAGAGGAATAGACAGCACTGGGGAGACGGAGGAATAGACAGCACTGGGGAGACGGAGGAATAGACAGCACTGGGGAGACGGAGGAATAGACAGCACTGGAGAGACGGAGGAATAGACAGCACTGGGGAGACGGAGGAATAGACAGCACTGGGGAGACGGAGGAATAGACAGCACTGGAGAGACAGCACTGGAGAGATGGAGGAATAGACAGCACTGGGGAGATGGAGGAATAGACAGCACTGGGGAGACGGAGGAATAGACAGCACTGGGGAGACGGAGGAATAGACAGCACTGGGGAGACGGAGGAATAGACAGCACTGGGGAGACGGAGGAATAGACAGCACTGGGGAGACGGAGGAATAGACAGCACTGGGGAGACGGAGGAATAGACAGCACTGGGGAGACGGAGGAATAGACAGCACTGGGGAGACGGAGGAATAGACAGCACTGGGGAGACGGAGGAATAGACAGCACTGGAGAGACGGAGGAATAGACAGCACTGGGGAGACGGAGGAATAGACAGCACTGGGGAGACGGAGGAATAGACAGCACTGGGGAGACGGAGGAATAGACAGCACTGGAGAGACGGAGGAATAGACAGCACTGGAGAGACGGAGGAATAGACAGCACTGGAGAGACGGAGGAATAGACAGCACTGGAGAGACGGAGGAATAGACAGCACTGGAGAGACGGAGGAATAGACAGCACTGGGGAGACAGCACTGGAGAGACGGAGGAATAGACAGCACTGGGGAGACGGAGGAATAGACAGCACTGGAGAGACGGAGGAATAGACAGCACTGGAGAGACGGAGGAATAGACAGCACTGGGGAGACGGAGGAATAGACAGCACTGGAGAGACGGAGGAATAGACAGCACTGGGGAGACAGCACTGGAGAGACGGAGGAATAGACAGCACTGGGGAGACGGAGGAATAGACAGCACTGGGGAGACGGAGGAATAGACAGCACTGGGGAGACGGAGGAATAGACAGCACTGGGGAGACGGAGGAATAGACAGCACTGGGGAGACGGAGGAATAGACAGCACTGGAGAGACGGAGGAATAGACAGCACTGGGGAGACGGAGGAATAGACAGCACTGGGGAGACGGAGGAATAGACAGCACTGGAGAGACGGAGGAATAGACAGCACTGGAGAGACGGAGGAATAGACAGCACTGGAGAGACGGAGGAATAGACAGCACTGGAGAGACGGAGGAATAGACAGCACTGGGGAGACGGAGGAATAGACAGCACTGGAGAGACTGAGGAATAGACAGCACTGGAGAGACGGAGGAATAGACAGCACTGGGGAGACGGAGGAATAGACAGCACTGGGGAGACGGAGGAATAGACAGCACTGGGGGGGCCTCTGCCGCCCGGGAGCAGACGGTGAAGCAGGCTCTCTGCGCCTCGTACCTCTGTGATCTGCTGCAGTCTCTCCTCCTGCGTCTCTTGCTGCTGCTTCACTTTCTGCAGCCGGGCAATGAGCTCAGCCGCGAACACCGCCGGCTCTACGGGCGTCATCTCTCTGGGCAGCCGGTGCGTCCTCTATGGAGAGCAGGGAGAAGAGACAGGCATGGTTTACCGGGAGCCGCGTCCGATCCGTGGCCTCTGTGAGCGCGGTAGAGACAGGCGCAGCCGCGGTGTGACTGCTCTGGATATTTATCAGCCGGAGCGGCGGCTTCACGGAGCGGCATCCTGCCCGGCAGCCCTCGCCTACGGCACGAGCAGGTGGCTACACTCGCTGGAACCCCGCGTGCTCCTCTGTACTGCCAGCAGCCAATCAGCAGCCGCACCGCCGCCGCCGCAGATCTTCAAAGACGCCTGTCACACATCAAAAGAGACCGAGGAGAGACGGAGACAGCAGGAGGAAGAGACAGCAGGAGGAAGAGACCGAGGAAGAGACTGAGGAAGAGACAGCAGGAGGAAGAGACCGAGGAAGAGACAGAGGAAGAGACAGCAGGAGGAAGAGACCGAGGAAGAGACAGAGGAAGAGACCGAGGAAGAGACAGCTGGGGGGAGAGACCGAGGAAGACACAGCAGGAGGAAGAGACCGAGGAAGAGACAGAGGAAGAGACAGCAGGAGGAAGAGACCGAGGAAGAGACAGCTACAGAGGAAGAGACAGCAGGAGGAAGAGCCAGCTACAGAGGAAGAGACAGCAGGAGGAAGACACCGAGGAAGAGACAGAGGAAGACACCGAGGAAGAGACAGAGGAAGAGACCGAGGAAGAGACAGCTGGGGGGAGAGACCGAGGAAGACACAGCAGGAGGAAGAGACCGAGGAAGAGACAGAGGAAGAGACAGAGGAAGAGACAGCTACAGAGGAAGAGACAGCAGGAGGAAGACACCGAGGAAGAGACAGCAGGAGGAAGACACCGAGGAAGAGACAGCAGGAGGAAGAGACCGAGGAAGAGACAGCAGGAGGAAGAGACAGCAGGAGGAAGAGACCGAGGAAGAGACAGCTACAGAGGAAGAGACAGCAGGAGGAAGAGACCGAGGAAGAGACAGCAGGAGGAAGAGACCGAGGAAGAGACAGCTACAGAGGAAGAGACAGCAGGAGGAAGAGACCGAGGAAGAGACGGAGACAGAGACAGCAGGAGGAAGAGACAGCAGGAGGAAGAGACCGAGGAAGAGACAGAGGAAGAGACAGCAGGAGGAAGAGACCGAGGAAGAGACAGAGGAAGAGACCGAGGAAGAGACAGCTGGGGGGAGAGACCGAGGAAGACACAGCAGGAGGAAGAGACCGAGGAAGAGACAGAGGAAGAGACAGCAGGAGGAAGAGACCGAGGAAGAGACAGCTACAGAGGAAGAGACAGCAGGAGGAAGAGCCAGCTACAGAGGAAGAGACAGCAGGAGGAAGACACCGAGGAAGAGACAGAGGAAGACACCGAGGAAGAGACAGAGGAAGAGACCGAGGAAGAGACAGCTGGGGGGAGAGACCGAGGAAGACACAGCAGGAGGAAGAGACCGAGGAAGAGACAGAGGAAGAGACAGAGGAAGAGACAGCTACAGAGGAAGAGACAGCAGGAGGAAGACACCGAGGAAGAGACAGCAGGAGGAAGACACCGAGGAAGAGACAGCAGGAGGAAGAGACCGAGGAAGAGACAGCAGGAGGAAGAGACAGCAGGAGGAAGAGACCGAGGAAGAGACAGCTACAGAGGAAGAGACAGCAGGAGGAAGAGACCGAGGAAGAGACAGCAGGAGGAAGAGACCGAGGAAGAGACAGCTACAGAGGAAGAGACAGCAGGAGGAAGAGACCGAGGAAGAGACGGAGACAGAGACAGCAGGAGGAAGAGACAGCAGGAGGAAGAGACCGAGGAAGAGACAGAGGAAGAGACAGCAGGAGGAAGAGACCGAGGAAGAGACAGCTACAGAGGAAGAGACCGAGGAAGAGACAGCAGGAGGAAGACACCGAGGAAGAGACAGCTACAGAGAAAGAGACAGCAGGAGGAAGAGACCGAGGAAGAGACAGCTACAGAGGAAGAGACAGCAGGAGGAAGACACCGAGGAAGAGACAGCTACAGAGGAAGAGACAGCAGGAGGAAGACACCGAGGAAGAGACAGCAGGAGGAAGAGACCGAGGAAGAGACAGCTACAGAGAAAGAGACAGCAGGAGGAAGAGACCGAGGAAGAGACAGCTACAGAGGAAGAGACCGAGGAAGAGACAGCAGGAGGAAGACACCGAGGAAGAGACAGCTACAGAGAAAGAGACAGCAGGAGGAAGAGACCGAGGAAGAGACAGCTACAGAGGAAGAGACAGCAGGAGGAAGACACCGAGGAAGAGACAGCTACAGAGGAAGAGACAGCAGGAGGAAGACACCGAGGAAGAGACAGCAGGAGGAAGAGACCGAGGAAGAGACAGAGGAAGAGACAGCAGGAGGAAGAGACCGAGGAAGAGACAGCTACAGAGGAAGAGACCGAGGAAGAGACAGCAGGAGGAAGACACCGAGGAAGAGACAGCTACAGAGAAAGAGACAGCAGGAGGAAGAGACCGAGGAAGAGACAGCTACAGAGGAAGAGACAGCAGGAGGAAGACACCGAGGAAGAGACAGCTACAGAGGAAGAGACAGCAGGAGGAAGACACCGAGGAAGAGACAGCAGGAGGAAGAGACCGAGGAAGAGACAGCTACAGAGAAAGAGACAGCAGGAGGAAGAGACCGAGGAAGAGACAGCTACAGAGGAAGAGACCGAGGAAGAGACAGCAGGAGGAAGACACCGAGGAAGAGACAGCTACAGAGAAAGAGACAGCAGGAGGAAGAGACCGAGGAAGAGACAGCTACAGAGGAAGAGACAGCAGGAGGAAGACACCGAGGAAGAGACAGCTACAGAGGAAGAGACAGCAGGAGGAAGACACCGAGGAAGAGACAGCAGGAGGAAGAGACCGAGGAAGAGACAGCTACAGAGAAAGAGACAGCAGGAGGAAGAGACCGAGGAAGAGACAGCTACAGAGGAAGAGACAGCAGGAGGAAGAGACCGAGGAAGAGACAGCTACAGAGAAAGAGACAGCAGGAGGAAGAGACCGAGGAAGAGACAGCTACAGAGGAAGAGACAGCAGGAGGAAGAGACCGAGGAAGAGACAGCAGGAGGAAGACACCGAGGAAGAGACAGCAGGAGGAAGAGACCGAGGAAGAGACAGCTACAGAGGAAGAGACAGCAGGAGGAAGAGACCGAGGAAGAGACAGCAGGAGGAAGACACCGAGGAAGAGACAGCAGGAGGAAGACACCGAGGAAGAGACAGCAGGAGGAAGAGACCGAGGAAGAGACAGCTACAGAGGAAGAGACAGCAGGAGGAAGAGACCGAGGAAGAGACAGCTACAGAGAAAGAGACAGCAGGAGGAAGAGACCGAGGAAGAGACAGCTACAGAGGAAGAGACAGCAGGAGGAAGACACCGAGGAAGAGACAGCAGGAGGAAGACACCGAGGAAGAGACAGCAGGAGGAAGAGACCGAGGAAGAGAAAGCAGGAGGAAGACACCGAGGAAGAGACAGCAGGAGGAAGAGACCGAGGAAGAGAAAGCAGGAGGAAGACACCGAGGAAGAGACAGCAGGAGGAAGACACCGAGGAAGAGACAGCAGGAGGAAGAGACCGAGGAAGAGACAGCTACAGAGGAAGAGACAGCAGGAGGAAGACACCGAGGAAGAGACAGCAGGAGGAAGAGACCGAGGAAGAGAAAGCAGGAGGAAGACACCGAGGAAGAGACAGCTACAGAGGAAGAGACAGCAGGAGGAAGACACCGAGGAAGAGACAGCAGGAGGAAGACACCGAGGAAGAGACAGAGGAAGAGACAGCTACAGAGGAAGAGACAGCAGGAGGAAGAGACCGAGGAAGAGACAGCAGGAGGAAGAGACCGAGGAAGAGACAGCTACAGAGGAAGAGACAGCAGGAGGAAGAGACCGAGGAAGAGACAGCTACAGAGGAAGAGACAGCAGGAGGAAGAGACCGAGGAAGAGACAGCAGGAGGAAGAGACCGAGGAAGAGACAGCTACAGAGGAAGAGACAGCAGGAGGAAGAGACCGAGGAAGAGACAGCTACAGAGGAAGAGACAGCAGGAGGAAGACACCGAGGAAGAGACAGCAGGAGGAAGAGACCGAGAAAGAGACAGCAGGAGGAAGACACCGAGGAAGAGACAGCTACAGAGGAAGAGACAGCAGGAGGAAGACACCGAGGAAGAGACAGCTACAGAGGAAGAGACAGCAGGAGGAAGACACCGAGGAAGAGACAGCAGGAGGAAGACACCGAGGAAGAGACAGAGGAAGAGACAGCTACAGAGGAAGAGACAGCAGGAGGAAGAGACCGAGGAAGAGACAGCAGGAGGAAGACACCGAGGAAGAGACAGCTACAGAGGAAGAGACAGCAGGAGGAAGACACCGAGGAAGAGACAGCAGGAGGAAGAGACCGAGGAAGAGACAGCTACAGAGGAAGAGACAGCAGGAGGAAGAGACCGAGGAAGAGACAGCTACAGAGAAAGAGACAGCAGGAGGAAGAGACCGAGGAAGAGACAGCTACAGAGGAAGAGACAGCAGGAGGAAGACACCGAGGAAGAGACAGCAGGAGGAAGAGACCGAGGAAGAGAAAGCAGGAGGAAGACACCGAGGAAGAGACAGCTACAGAGGAAGAGACAGCAGGAGGAAGATACCGAGGAAGAGACAGCAGGAGGAAGAGACCGAGGAAGAGACAGCTACAGAAGAAGAGACAGCAGGAGGAAGACACCGAGGAAGAGACCGAGGAAGAGACAGCAGGAGGAAGAGACCGAGGAAGAGACAGCAGGAGGAAGAGACCGAGGAAGAGACAGCTGGGGGGGGAGACCGAGGAAGAGACAGCTGGAGGAAGAGACAGCTGGAGGAAGAGACCGAGGACGAGACAGCTACAGAGGAAGAGACAGCAGGAGGAAGAGACCGAGGAAGAGACAGCAGGAGGAAGAGACAGCTACAGAGGAAGAGACAGCAGGAGGAAGAGACCGAGGAAGAGACAGCTACAGAGGAAGAGACAGCAGGAGGAAGACACCGAGGAAGAGACAGCAGGAGGAAGACACCGAGGAAGAGACAGCAGGAGGAAGACACCGAGGAAGAGACAGAGGAAGAGACAGCTACAGAGGAAGAGACAGCAGGAGGAAGAGACCGAGGAAGAGACAGCAGGAGGAAGACACCGAGGAAGAGACAGCTACAGAGGAAGAGACAGCAGGAGGAAGACACCGAGGAAGAGACAGCAGGAGGAAGAGACCGAGGAAGAGACAGCAGGAGGAAGACACCGAGGAAGAGACAGCTACAGAGGAAGAGACAGCAGGAGGAAGAGACCGAGGAAGAGACAGCTACAGAGGAAGAGACAGCAGGAGGAAGAGACCGAGGAAGAGACAGCTACAGAGAAAGAGACAGCAGGAGGAAGAGACCGAGGAAGAGACAGCTACAGAGGAAGAGACACCAGGAGGAAGACACCGAGGAAGAGAAAGCAGGAGGAAGACACCGAGGAAGAGACAGCTACAGAGGAAGAGACAGCAGGAGGAAGACACCGAGGAAGAGACAGCAGGAGGAAGACACCGAGGAAGAGACAGAGGAAGAGACAGCTACAGAGGAAGAGACAGCAGGAGGAAGAGACCGAGGAAGAGACAGCAGGAGGAAGACACCGAGGAAGAGACAGCTACAGAGGAAGAGACAGCAGGAGGAAGACACCGAGGAAGAGACAGCAGCAGGAAGACACCGAGGAAGAGACAGAGGAAGAGACAGCTACAGAGGAAGAGACAGCAGGAGGAAGAGACCGAGGAAGAGACAGCAGGAGGAAGACACCCAGGAAGAGACAGCTACAGAGGAAGAGACAGCAGGAGGAAGACACCGAGGAAGAGACAGCAGGAGGAAGAGACCGAGGAAGAGACAGCAGGAGGAAGACACCGAGGAAGAGACAGCTACAGAGGAAGAGACAGCAGGAGGAAGACACCGAGGAAGAGACAGCAGGAGGAAGACACCGAGGAAGAGACAGAGGAAGAGACAGCTACAGAGGAAGAGACAGCAGGAGGAAGAGACCGAGGAAGAGACAGCAGGAGGAAGACACCGAGGAAGAGACAGCTACAGAGGAAGAGACAGCAGGAGGAAGACACCGAGGAAGAGACAGCAGGAGGAAGAGACCGAGGAAGAGACAGCAGGAGGAAGACACCGAGGAAGAGACAGCTACAGAGGAAGAGACAGCAGGAGGAAGACACCGAGGAAGAGACAGGAGGAAGACACCGAGGAAGAGACAGAGGAAGAGACAGCTACAGAGGAAGAGACAGTAGGAGGAAGACACCGAGGAAGAGACAGCAGGAGGAAGAGACCGAGGAAGAGACAGCTACAGAGGAAGAGACAGCAGGAGGAAGACACCGAGGAAGAGACAGCAGGAGGAAGAGACCAAGGAAGAGACAGCTACAGAGGAAGAGACAGCAGGAGGAAGACACCGAGGAAGAGACAGCAGGAGGAAGACACCGAGGAAGAGACAGCTACAGAGGAAGAGACAGAGGAAGAGACAGCAGGAGGAAGAGACCGAGGAAGAGACAGCTACAGAGGAAGAGACAGCAGGAGGAAGACACCGAGGAAGAGACAGCAGGAGGAAGACACCGAGGAAGAGACGGAGGAAAAGACAGCAGGAGGAAGACACCGAGGAAGAGACAGCAGGAGGAAGAGACCGAGGAAGAGACAGCTACAGAGGAAGAGACAGCAGGAGGAAGACACCGAGGAAGAGACAGCAGGAGGAAGAGACCGAGGAAGAGACAGCTACAGAAGAAGAGACAGCAGGAGGAAGACACCGAGGAAGAGACCGAGGAAGAGACAGCAGGAGGAAGAGACCGAGGAAGAGACAGCAGGAGGAAGAGACCGAGGAAGAGACAGCAGGAGGAAGAGACCGAGGAAGAGACAGCTGGGGGGGGAGACCGAGGAAGAGACAGCTGGAGGAAGAGACAGCTGGAGGAAGAGACCGAGGACGAGACAGCTACAGAGGAAGAGACAGCAGGAGGAAGAGACCGAGGAAGAGACAGCTACAGAGGAAGAGACAGCAGGAGGAAGACACCGAGGAAGAGACAGAGGAAGAGACAGCAGGAGGAAGAGACCGAGGAAGAGACAGCTACAGAGGAAGAGACAGCAGGAGGAAGACACCGAGGAAGAGACCGAGGAAGAGACAGCAGGAGGAAGAGACCGAGGAAGAGACAGCTACAGAGGAAGAGACAGCAGGAGGAAGACACCGAGGAAGAGACCGAGGAAGAGAAAGCAGGAGGAAGAGACCGAGGAAGAGACAGCTGCAGAGGAAGAGACAGCAGGAGGAAGACACCGAGGAAGAGACCGAGGAAGAGACAGCAGGAGGAGGACCCCGAGGAAGACACCGAGGAAGAGACAGCAGGAGGAAGACACCGAGGAAGAGACAGCTGGGGGGAGAGACCGAGGAAGAGACAGCTGGAGGAAGAGACAGCAGGAAGTAAAGACAGCAGGAGCAAGAGACAGATACAGAGGAAAAAAGACAGCCGGGGGAAGAGATGGCAGGAGGAAGAGACGTCCAAAGGAAGAGACGGCCGGGGAGAAGACGTGTAGAGGAAGAGAAAACCGGGGGAAGAGACGGCCCGGGGAAGAGACGGCCCGGGGAAGAGACGGCCCGGGGAAGAGACGGCCCGGGGAAGAGACGGCCCGGGGAAGAGACGGCCCGGGGAAGAGACGGCCCGGGGAAGAGACGGCCCGGGGAAGAGACGGCCCGGGGAAGAGACGGCCCGGGGAAGAGACGGCCCGGGGAAGAGACGGCCCGGGGAAGAGACGGCCCGGGGAAGAGACGGCCCGGGGAAGAGACGGCCCGGGGAAGAGACGGCCCGGGGAAGAGACGGCCCGGGGAAGAGACGGCCCGGGGAAGAGACGGCCCGGGGAAGAGACGGCCCGGGGAAGAGACGGCCCGGGGAAGAGACGGCCCGGGGAAGAGACGGCCCGGGGAAGAGACGGCCCGGGGAAGAGACGGCCCGGGGAAGAGACGGCCCGGGGAAGAGACGGCCCGGGGAAGAGACGGCCCGGGGAAGAGACGGCCCGGGGAAGAGACGGCCCGGGGAAGAGACGGCCCGGGGAAGAGACGGCCGGGGGAAGAGACGGCCGGGGGAAGAGACGGCCGGGGGAAGAGACGGCCGGGGGAAGAGACGGCCGGGGGAAGAGACGGCCGGGGGAAGAGACGGCCGGGGGAAGAGACGGCCGGGGGAAGAGACGGCCGGGGGAAGAGACGGCCGGGGGAAGAGACAGCAGGAAGAGACAGATACAGAGGAAGAGACAACCGGGGGAGGAGACCGAGGGAGAGACCGAGGAAGAGACGGATACAGAGGAAGAGACAGCAGGAAGAAGAGGCAGAAAGAGGAAGAGACGGATACAGGGGAAGAGACGGCCGGGGGAAGAGACGGCCGGGGGAAGAGACGGCCGGGGGAAGAGACGGCCGGGGGAAGAGACGGCCGGGGGAAGAGACGGCCGGGGGAAGAGACGGCCGGGGGAAGAGACGGCCGGGGGAAGAGACGGCCGGGGGAAGAGACGGCCGGGGGAAGAGACGGCCGGGGGAAGAGACGGCTGGGGGAAGAGACAGCCGGGGGAAGAGACAGCAGCAGGAACAGACTGTGATGGTGGAATATTTTGTGTGGGTCACTGTCCATTCTGTGTTCCTGTGTTGTGTCGGGGAGGGGGCGTGTGATCCACCTAACTTCTTTGCTTACCTGAGGGGATTTGTCAGTCTATTGGGAACTTGAAGAGGGAAGGAAGAAGATTGAACCTCTGAGGGAAAAGCTGCGGCTTCTCAGAGAGACAAGGACATTTATTTATCGCTTTCTGGACTATTTTCATGTTTCTTTACTAATTTTACACTGGGTTTTGTGGATTATGTTATGGACCGTTTGATTTGCTTGGAATAAATGCTCTTTGGATTATACCGCCATCTCTCGCTCTGTTGATCGTGTGATATGGGAGAAGGAGCCCGTCACACCAGGCCGGGGGAAGAGACGGCCGGGGGAAGAGACGGCCGGGGGAAGAGACGGCCAGGGAAAGTGACGGCCAGAAATAGCGACGGCAGGAGGAAGAGGCGGGCGGAGGAACAGAAAGCCAAAGGAAGAGGCGGCCGGAGGAACAGACAGCCAGAGGAAAAAAACACCGGAGAAAGAGACGGCCAGATGAAGAGACAGAGATGTGGAAGCACAGAGCAAGAAGCACGGAGGAGGGAGCAAAGAGCAAGGAGCACGGAGCAGAGAGCAAGGAGCATGGAGAACAGAGCAGAGAGCAAGGTGCATGGAACAGAGAGCAGAGAGCACGGAGAAGAGAGC
Organism: Anomaloglossus baeobatrachus; assembly: GCF_048569485.1. Classification (NCBI taxonomy): domain Eukaryota; kingdom Metazoa; phylum Chordata; class Amphibia; order Anura; family Aromobatidae; genus Anomaloglossus; species Anomaloglossus baeobatrachus. The sequence continues at coordinate 596,347,942 of NC_134357.1, read as the reverse complement.
AGAGAGCACGGAGAAGAGAGCAGAGAGCACGGAGAAGAGAGCAGAGAGCACGGAGAAGAGAGCAGAGAGCACGGAGAAGAGAGCAGAGAGCACGGAGAAGAGAGCAGAGAGCACGGAGAAGAGAGCAGAGAGCACGGAGAAGAGAGCAGAGAGCACGGAGAAGAGAGCAGAGAGCACGGAGAAGAGAGCAGAGAGCACGGAGAAGAGAGCAGAGAGCACGGAGAAGAGAGCAGAGAGCACGGAGAAAAAAGCAGAGAGCACGGAGAAGAGAGCAGAGAGCACGGAGAAGAGAGCAGAGAGCACGGAGAAGAGAGCAGAGAGCACGGAGAAAAAAGCAGAGAGCACACCGAAGAGAGCAGAGAGCACGGAGAAGAGAGCAGAGAGCACGGAGAAGAGAGCAGAGAGCACGGAGAAGAGAGCAGAGAGCACGGAGAAGAGAGCAGAGAGCACGGAGAAGAGAGCAGAGAGCACGGAGAAGAGAGCAGAGAGCACGGGGCAGAGAGCAGAGAGCAGGGAGCAGAGAGCAGGGAGCAGAGAGCAGGGAGCAGAGAGCACGGAGCAGAGAGCACGGAGCAGAGAGCACGGAGCAGAGAGCATGGAGCAGAGAGCACGGAGCAGAGAGCACGGAGCAGAGAGCAGACAGCACAGAGTATGGAGCAAAGAAGATGGAGGAGAGACCAGGGAGAAGGGAAGGTGGAGTAGGGAGCATGGAGCAGAGAGCAAGGAGCACAAGGCAGAGAGCACGGAACAGAGAGCACGGAGCAGAGAGCACGGAGCAGAGAGCGCGGAGCAGGGAGCAGAGAGCACGGGGCAGAGAGTATGGAGCAAAGACGATGGAGGAGAGAGCAGGGAGAAGGGAAGGTGGAGCAGAGAGCACGGGGCAGAGAGCACGGAGCAGAGACTACGGGGCAGAGAGCACGGGGCAGAGAGCAGACAGCACAGAGTATGGAGCAAAGAAGATGGAGGAGAGAGCAGGGAGAAGGGAAGGTGGAGTAGGGAGCATGGAGCAGAGAGCAAGGAGCACGGAGCAGAGAGCACGGAGCAGAGAGCACGGAGCAGAGAGCACGGAGCAGAGAGCACGGAGCAGAGAGCACGGAACAGAGAGCACGGAACAGAGAGCACGGATCAGAGAGCACGGATCAGAGAGCACGGATCAGAGAGCACGGATCAGAGAGCACGGACCAGAGAGCACGGATCAGAGAGCACGGATCAGAGAGCACGAAGCAAAGAGCACGGAGCAAAGAGCACGGAGCAAAGAGCACGGAGCAAAGAGCACGGAGCAGAGAGCACGGAGCAGAGAGCACGGAGCAGAGAGCACGGAGCAGAGAGCACAGAGCAGAGAGCACGGAGCAGAGAGCACGGAGCAGAGAGCACGGAACAGAGTGCACAAAACATGGCCATTAGGCGCCTTATTACTATGTGTGCACAACGTGACCCCCAGCAGCCATCTCCAAGGCCCCTGCTCTGTAGTTTATATAAATGTAGCTGTACTCACCGGGAAATGAGGGAGCGCCACCTGGCCGTTGGCCTTAACGCTGCGATGCATCTCTCTCTGCAGCTGCTTCTTGTGGCCGGAGCGGAAAAGCGGCGTGCCATCCCTGCCAGAAACCAAAAGGAGGGTGACACAGCAGCACCGGGACACAGAACAGGAGGGTGACACAGCAGCACCGAGACAGAGAAGACGAGGAGGGTGACACAGCAGCACCGGGACAGAGAAGATGAGGAGGGTGACACAGCAGCACCAGGACAGAGAAGAAGAGGAGGGTGAGACAGCAGCACTGGGACAGAGAAGAGGAGGAGGGTGACACAGCAGCACCAGGACAGAGAAGAAGAGGAGGGTGAGACAGCAGCACTGGGACAGAGAAGAGGAGGAGGGTGACACAGCAGCACCGGGACACAGAACAGGAGGGTGACACAGCAGCACCGGGACAGAGAAAAGGAGGAGGGTGACACAGCAGCACCTGGACAGAAAAAAGGAGGAGGAGGGTGACACAGCAGCATCGGGACACAGAAGAGGAAAGTGACACAGCAGCACCGGGACAGAGACAAGGAGGAGGGTGACACAGCAGCACCGGGACACAGAACAGGAGGAGGAGGGTGACACAGCAGCATCGGGACACAGAAGAGGAAAGTGACACAGCAGCACCGAGACAGAGAAGACGAGGAGGGTGACACAGCAGCACCGGGACAGAGAAGAGAAGGAGGGTGACACAGCAGCACCAGGACAGAGAAGAGGAGGAGGGTGAGACAGCAGCACTGGGACAGAGAAGAGGAGGAGGGTGACACAGCAGCACCAGGACAGAGAAGAGGAGGGGGGTGAGACAGCAGCACTGGGACAGAGAAGATGAGGAGGGTGACACAGCAGCACCAGGACAGAGAAGAAGAGGAGGGTGAGACAGCAGCACTGGGACAGAGAAGAGGAGGGGGGTGAGACAGCAGCACTGGGACAGAGAAGATGAGGAGGGTGACACAGCAGCACCAGGACAGAGAAGAAGAGGAGGGTGAGACAGCAGCACTGGGACAGAGAAGAGGAGGAGGGTGAGACAGCAGCACCGGGACAGAGAAGAGGAGGAGGGTGAGACAGCAGCACTGGGACAGAGAAGAGGAGGAGGGTGAGACAGCAGCACCGGGACAGAGAAGAGGAGAGTGACACAGCAGCACCGGGACAGAAAAGAGGAGGAGGGTGACACAGCAGCACTGGGACAGAGAAGAGGAGGAGAGTGAGACAGCAGCACCGGGACAGAGAAGAGGAGGAGGGTGACACAGCAGCACCGGGACAGAGAAAAGGAGGAGGGTGAAACAGCAGCACTGGGACAGAGAAGAGGAGGAGGGTGAAACAGCAGCACTGGGACAGAGAAGAAGAGGAGGGTGAGACAGCAGCACCGGGACAGAGAAGAGGAGGAGGGTGACACAGCAGCATCGGGACAGAGAAGAAGAGGAGGGTGACACAGCAGCACCGGGACAGAGAAGAGGAGGGTGAGACAGCAGCACCGGGACAGAGAAGAGGAGGAGGGTGACACAGCAGCACCGGGACAGCGAAGAAGAGGAGGGTGACACAGCAGCAGCGGGACAGAGAAGAGGAGGAGGGTGACACAGCAGCACCGGGACAGAGAAGAGGAGGAGTGTGACACAGCAGCACCGGGACAGAGAAGAGGAGAAGGGTGACACAGCAGCACCAGGACAGAGAAGAGGAGGAGGGTGACACAGCAGCACCGGCACAGAGAAAAGGAGGGTGACACGTGACACAGCAGCACCGGGACAGAGAAGAGGAGGAGGGTGACACAGCAGCACCGGGACAGAGAAGAGGAGGAGGGTGACACAGCAGCACCGGGACAGAGAAGAGGAGGAGAGTGACACAGCAGCAACAGGACACAGAAGAGGAGGAGGGTGACACAGCAGCACCAGGACACAGAAGAGGAGGAGGGTGACACAGCAGCACCGGGACAGAGAAGAAGAGGAGGGTGACACAGCAGCATCAAGACAGAGAAGAAGAGGAGGGTGACACAGCAGCACCGGGACAGAGAAGAGGAGGAGGGTAACACAGCAGCACCGGGACAGAGAAGAAGAGGAGGGTGACACAGCAGCACCGGGACAGAGAAGAGGAGGAAGGTGACACAGCAGCACCAGGACAGAGAAGAGGAGGAGGGTGACACAGCAGCACCGGGACAGAGAAGAGGAGGAGGGTGACACAGCAGCACCGGGACAGAGAAGAGGAGGAGGGTGACACAGAAGCATCAAGACAGAGAAGAAGAGGAGGGTGAGACAGCAGCACCGGGACAGAGAAGAGGAGGGTGAGACAGCAGCACCGGGACAGAGAAGAGGAGAGTGACACAGCAGCACCGGGACAGGGAAGAGGAGGAGAGTGACACAGCAGCACCGGGACAGAGAAGAGGAGGAGGGTGAAACAGCAGCATCGGGACAGAGAAGACGAGGAGGGTGACACAGCAGTACCGGGACAGAGAAGAGGAGGAGGGTGACACAGCAGCACTGGGACAGAGAAGAGGAGGAGGGTGACACAGAAGCATCAAGACAGAGAAGAAGAGGAGGGTGAGACAGCAGCATCGGGACAGAGAAGAGGAGGGTGAGACAGCAGCACCGGGACAGAGAAGAGGAGGAGGGTGACACAACAGCACCGGGACAGAGAAGAGGAGGAGGGTGACACAGCAGCACCGGGACAGAGAAGAGGAGGAGAGTGACACAGCAGCACCGGGACAGAGAAGAGGAGGAGGGTGAAACAGCAGCATCGGGACAGAGAAGACGAGGAGGGTGACACAGCAGCAGCGGGACAGAGAAGAAGAGGAGGGTGAGACAGCAGCACCGGGACAGAGAAGAGGAGGAGGGTGACACAGCAGCACCGGGACAGAGAAGAAGAGGAGGGTGACACAGCAGCACCGGGACAGAGAAGAAGAGGAGGGTGACACAGCAGCATTGGGACAGAGAAGAAGAGGAGGGTGACACAGCAGCACCGGGACAGAGAAGAGGAAAGTGACACAGCAGCACCGAGACAGAGAAGACGAGGAGGGTGACACAGCAGCATTGGGACACAGAAGAGGAAAGTGACACAGCAGCACCGAGACAGAGAAGACGAGGAGGGTGACACAGCAGCACCGGGACAGAGAAGATGAGGAGGGTGACACAGCAGCACCAGGACAGAGAAGAAGAGGAGGGTGAGACAGCAGCACTGGGACAGAGAAGAGGAGGGGGGTGAGACAGCAGCACTGGGACAGAGAAGAGGAGGAGGGTGAGACAGCAGCACCGGGACAGAGAAGAGGAGGAGGGTGAGACAGCAGCACTGGGACAGAGAAGAGGAGGAGGGTGAGACAGCAGCACCGGGACAGAGAAGAGGAGAGTGACACAGCAGCACCGGGACAGAAAAGAGGAGGAGGGTGACACAGCAGCACCGGGACGGAGAAGAGGAGGAGAGTGACACAGCAGCACCGGGACAGAGAAGAGGAGAAGGGTGAAACAGCAGCACCGGGACAGAAAAGAGGAGGAGGGTAACACAGCAGCATCAAGACAGAGAAGAAGAGGAGGGTGAGACTGCAGCACCGGGACAGAAGAGAGGAGGAGAGTGACACAGCAGCACCGGGACAGAGAAGAGGAGGAGGGTGACACAGCAGCACCGGGACAGAGAAGAGGAGGAGGGTGACACAGCAGCACCGGGACAGAGAAGAGGAGGGTGACACAGCAGCATCGGGACAGAGAAGAAGAGGAGGGTAAGACAGCAGCACCGGGACAGAGAAGAGGAGGAGAGTGACACAGCAGCACCGGGACAGAGAAGAGGAGGAGGGTGAAACAGCAGCATCGGGACAGAGAAGACGAGGAGGGTGACACAGCAGTACCGGGACAGAGAAGAGGAGGAGGGTGACACAGCAGCACCGGGACAGAGAAGAGGAGGGTGAGACAGCAGCACCGGGACAGAGAAGAGGAGGAGGGTGACACAACAGCACCGGGACAGAGAAGAGGAGGAGGGTGACACAGCAGCACCGGGACAGAGAAGAGGAGGAGAGTGACACAGCAGCACCGGGACAGAGAAGAGGAGGAGGGTGAAGGTGAAACAGCAGCATCGGGACAGAGAAGACGAGGAGGGTGACACAGCAGCACCGGGACAGAGAAGAAGAGGAGGGTGAGACAGCAGCACCGGGACAGAGAAGAGGAGGAGGGTGACACAGCAGCACCGGGACAGAGAAGAAGAGGAGGGTGACACAGCAGCACCGGGACAGAGAAAAAGAGGAGGGTGACACAGCAGCATTGGGACAGAGAAGAAGAGGAGGGTGACACAGCAGCATTGGGACAGAGAAGAAGAGGAGGGTGAGACAGCAGCACCGGGACGGAGAAGAGGAGGAGAGTGACACAGCAGCACCGGGACAGAGAAGAGGAGAAGGGTGAAACAGCAGCACCGGGACAGAGAAGAGGAGGGTAACACAGCAGCATCAAGACAGAGAAGAAGAGGAGGGTGACACAGCAGCACCGGGACAGAGAAGAGGAGGAGGGTGACACAGCAGCACCGGGACAGAGAAGAGGAGGAGGGTGACACAGCAGCACCGGGACAGAGAAGAGGAGGAGGGTGACACAGCAGCACCGGGACAGAGAAAAGGAGGGTGACACAGCAGCACCGGGACAGAGAAGACGAGGAGGGTGACACAGCAGCACCGGGACAGAGAAGAGGAGAAGGGTGACACAGCAGCACCAGGACAGAGAAGAGGAGGAGGGTGACACAGCAGCACCAGGACAGAGAAGAAGAGGAGGGTGAGACAGCAGCACTGGGACAGAGAAGAGGAGGAGGGTGACACAGCAGCACCAGGACAGAGAAGAAGAGGAGGGTGAGACAGCAGCACTGGGACAGAGAAGAGGAGGGGGGTGACACAGCAGCACCGGGACACAGAACAGGAGGGTGACACAGCAGCACCGGGACAGAGAAAAGGAGGAGGGTGACACAGCAGCACCTGGACAGAAAAAAGGAGGAGGAGGGTGACACAGCAGCATCGGGACACAGAAGAGGAAAGTGACACAGCAGCACCGGGACAGAGACAAGGAGGAGGGTGACACAGCAGCACCGGGACACAGAACAGGAGGAGGAGGGTGACACAGCAGCATCGGGACACAGAAGAGGAAAGTGACACAGCAGCACCGAGACAGAGAAGACGAGGAGGGTGACACAGCAGCACCGGGACAGAGAAGAGAAGGAGGGTGACACAGCAGCACCAGGACAGAGAAGAGGAGGAGGGTGAGACAGCAGCACTGGGACAGAGAAGAGGAGGGGGGTGAGACAGCAGCACTGGGACAGAGAAGATGAGGAGGGTGACACAGCAGCACCAGGACAGAGAAGAAGAGGAGGGTGAGACAGCAGCACTGGGACAGAGAAGAGGAGGGGGGTGAGACAGCAGCACTGGGACAGAGAAGATGAGGAGGGTGACACAGCAGCACCAGGACAGAGAAGAAGAGGAGGGTGAGACAGCAGCACTGGGACAGAGAAGAGGAGGGGGGTGAGACAGCAGCACTGGGACAGAGAAGATGAGGAGGGTGACACAGCAGCACCAGGACAGAGAAGAAGAGGAGGGTGAGACAGCAGCACTGGGACAGAGAAGAGGAGGAGGGTGAGACAGCAGCACCGGGACAGAGAAGAGGAGGAGGGTGAGACAGCAGCACTGGGACAGAGAAGAGGAGGAGGGTGAGACAGCAGCACCGGGACAGAGAAGAGGAGAGTGACACAGCAGCACCGGGACAGAGAAGAGGAGGAGGGTGACACAGCAGCACTGGGACAGAGAAGAGGAGGAGAGTGAGACAGCAGCACCGGGACAGAGAAGAGGAGGAGGGTGACACAGCAGCACCGGGACAGAGAAAAGGAGGAGGGTGAAACAGCAGCACTGGGACAGAGAAGAGGAGGAGGGTGAAACAGCAGCACTGGGACAGAGAAGAAGAGGAGGGTGAGACAGCAGCACCGGGACAGAGAAGAGGAGGAGGGTGACACAGCAGCATCGGGACAGAGAAGAAGAGGAGGGTGACACAGCAGCACCGGGACAGAGAAGAGGAGGGTGAGACAGCAGCAGCGGGACAGAGAAGAGGAGGAGGGTGACACAGCAGCACCGGGACAGAGAAGAGGAGGAGTGTGACACAGCAGCACCGGGACAGAGAAGAGGAGAAGGGTGACACAGCAGCACCAGGACAGAGAAGAGGAGGAGGGTGACACAGCAGCACCGGCACAGAGAAAAGGAGGGTGACACGTGACACAGCAGCACCGGGACAGAGAAGAGGAGGAGGGTGACACAGCAGCACCGGGACAGAGAAGAGGAGGAGGGTGACACAGCAGCACCGGGACAGAGAAGAGGAGGAGAGTGACACAGCAGCAACAGGACACAGAAGAGGAGGAGGGTGACACAGCAGCACCAGGACACAGAAGAGGAGGAGGGTGACACAGCAGCACCGGGACAGAGAAGAAGAGGAGGGTGACACAGCAGCATCAAGACAGAGAAGAAGAGGAGGGTGACACAGCAGCACCGGGACAGAGAAGAGGAGGAGGGTAACACAGCAGCACCGGGACAGAGAAGAAGAGGAGGGTGACACAGCAGCACCGGGACAGAGAAGAGGAGGAAGGTGACACAGCAGCACCAGGACAGAGAAGAGGAGGAGGGTGACACAGCAGCACCGGGACAGAGAAGAGGAGGAGGGTGACACAGCAGCACCGGGACAGAGAAGAGGAGGAGGGTGACACAGAAGCATCAAGACAGAGAAGAAGAGGAGGGTGAGACAGCAGCACCGGGACAGAGAAGAGGAGGGTGAGACAGCAGCACCGGGACAGAGAAGAGGAGAGTGACACAGCAGCACCGGGACAGGGAAGAGGAGGAGAGTGACACAGCAGCACCGGGACAGAGAAGAGGAGGAGGGTGAAACAGCAGCATCGGGACAGAGAAGACGAGGAGGGTGACACAGCAGTACCGGGACAGAGAAGAGGAGGAGGGTGACACAGCAGCACTGGGACAGAGAAGAGGAGGAGGGTGACACAGAAGCATCAAGACAGAGAAGAAGAGGAGGGTGAGACAGCAGCATCGGGACAGAGAAGAGGAGGGTGAGACAGCAGCACCGGGACAGAGAAGAGGAGGAGGGTGACACAACAGCACCGGGACAGAGAAGAGGAGGAGGGTGACACAGCAGCACCGGGACAGAGAAGAGGAAGAGAGTGACACAGCAGCACCGGGACAGAGAAGAGGAGGAGGGTGAAACAGCAGCATCGGGACAGAGAAGACGAGGAGGGTGACACAGCAGCAGCGGGACAGAGAAGAAGAGGAGGGTGAGACAGCAGCACCGGGACAGAGAAGAGGAGGAGGGTGACACAGCAGCACCGGGACAGAGAAGAAGAGGAGGGTGACACAGCAGCACCGGGACAGAGAAGAAGAGGAGGGTGACACAGCAGCATTGGGACAGAGAAGAAGAGGAGGGTGACACAGCAGCACCGGGACAGAGAAGAGGAAAGTGACACAGCAGCACCGAGACAGAGAAGACGAGGAGGGTGACACAGCAGCATTGGGACACAGAAGAGGAAAGTGACACAGCAGCACCGAGACAGAGAAGACGAGGAGGGTGACACAGCAGCACCGGGACAGAGAAGATGAGGAGGGTGACACAGCAGCACCAGGACAGAGAAGAAGAGGAGGGTGAGACAGCAGCACTGGGACAGAGAAGAGGAGGGGGGTGAGACAGCAGCACTGGGACAGAGAAGAGGAGGAGGGTGAGACAGCAGCACCGGGACAGAGAAGAGGAGGAGGGTGAGACAGCAGCACTGGGACAGAGAAGAGGAGGAGGGTGAGACAGCAGCACCGGGACAGAGAAGAGGAGAGTGACACAGCAGCACCGGGACAGAAAAGAGGAGGAGGGTGACACAGCAGCACCGGGACGGAGAAGAGGAGGAGAGTGACACAGCAGCACCGGGACAGAGAAGAGGAGAAGGGTGAAACAGCAGCACCGGGACAGAAAAGAGGAGGAGGGTAACACAGCAGCATCAAGACAGAGAAGAAGAGGAGGGTGAGACTGCAGCACCGGGACAGAAGAGAGGAGGAGAGTGACACAGCAGCACCGGGACAGAGAAGAGGAGGAGGGTGACACAGCAGCACCGGGACAGAGAAGAGGAGGAGGGTGACACAGCAGCACCGGGACAGAGAAGAGGAGGGTGACACAGCAGCATCGGGACAGAGAAGAAGAGGAGGGTAAGACAGCAGCACCGGGACAGAGAAGAGGAGGAGAGTGACACAGCAGCACCGGGACAGAGAAGAGGAGGAGGGTGAAACAGCAGCATCGGGACAGAGAAGACGAGGAGGGTGACACAGCAGTACCGGGACAGAGAAGAGGAGGAGGGTGACACAGCAGCACCGGGACAGAGAAGAGGAGGGTGAGACAGCAGCACCGGGACAGAGAAGAGGAGGAGGGTGACACAACAGCACCGGGACAGAGAAGAGGAGGAGGGTGACACAGCAGCACCGGGACAGAGAAGAGGAGGAGAGTGACACAGCAGCACCGGGACAGAGAAGAGGAGGAGGGTGAAGGTGAAACAGCAGCATCGGGACAGAGAAGACGAGGAGGGTGACACAGCAGCACCGGGACAGAGAAGAAGAGGAGGGTGAGACAGCAGCACCGGGACAGAGAAGAGGAGGAGGGTGACACAGCAGCACCGGGACAGAGAAGAAGAGGAGGGTGACACAGCAGCACCGGGACAGAGAAAAAGAGGAGGGTGACACAGCAGCATTGGGACAGAGAAGAAGAGGAGGGTGACACAGCAGCATTGGGACAGAGAAGAAGAGGAGGGTGAGACAGCAGCACCGGGACGGAGAAGAGGAGGAGAGTGACACAGCAGCACCGGGACAGAGAAGAGGAGAAGGGTGAAACAGCAGCACCGGGACAGAGAAGAGGAGGAGGGTAACACAGCAGCATCAAGACAGAGAAGAAGAGGAGGGTGACACAGCAGCACCGGGACAGAGAAGAGGAGGAGGGTGACACAGCAGCACCGGGACAGAGAAGAGGAGGAGGGTGACACAGCAGCACCGGGACAGAGAAGAGGAGGAGGGTGACACAGCAGCACCGGGACAGAGAAAAGGAGGGTGACACAGCAGCACCGGGACAGAGAAGACGAGGAGGGTGACACAGCAGCACCGGGACAGAGAAGAGGAGAAGGGTGACACAGCAGCACCAGGACAGAGAAGAGGAGGAGGGTGACACAGCAGCACCGGCACAGAGAAAAGGAGGGTGACACGTGACACAGCAGCATCGGGACAGAGAAGAGGAGGAGGGTGACACAGCAGCACCGGGACAGAGAAGAGGAGGAGGATGACACAGCAGCACCGGGACAGAGAAGAGGAGGAGGGTGACACAGCAGCACCGGGACAGAGAAGAGGAGGAGAGTGACACAGCAGCACCAGGACACAGAAGAGGAGGAGGGTGACACAGCAGCACCGGGACAGAGAAGAAGAGGAGGGTGAGACAGCAGCACCGGGACAGAGAAGAGGAGGAGGGTGACACAGCAGCATCAAGACAGAGAAGAAGAGGAGGGTGACACAGCAGCACCGGGACAGAGAAGAGGAGGAGGGTAACACAGCAGCACCGGGACAGAGAAGAAGAGGAGGGTGACACAGCAGCACCGGGACAGAGAAGAGGAGGAGGGTGACATAGCAGCATTGGGACAGAGAAGAAGAGGAGAGTGACACAGCAGCATCGGGACAGAGAAGAGGAGGAGGGTGACACAGCAGCACCGGGACAGAGAAGAGGAGGAGGGTGACACAGCAGCACCGGGACAGAGAAGAGGAGGAGGGTGACACAGAAGCATCAAGACAGAGAAGAAGAGGAGGGTGAGACAGCAGCACCGGGACAGAGAAGAGGAGGGTGAGACAGCAGCACCGGGACAGAGAAGAGGAGAGTGACACAGCAGCACCGGGACAGGGAAGAGGAGGAGAGTGACACAGCAGCACCGGGACAGAGAAGAGGAGGAGGGTGAAACAGCAGCATCGGGACAGAGAAGACGAGGAGGGTGACACAGCAGTACCGGGACAGAGAAGAGGAGGAGGGTGACACAGCAGCACTGGGACAGAGAAGAGGAGGAGGGTGACACAGAAGCATCAAGACAGAGAAGAAGAGGAGGGTGAGACAGCAGCATCGGGACAGAGAAGAGGAGGGTGAGACAGCAGCACCGGGACAGAGAAGAGGAGGAGGGTGACACAACAGCACCGGGACAGAGAAGAGGAGGAGGGTGACACAGCAGCACCGGGACAGAGAAGAGGAGGAGAGTGACACAGCAGCACCGGGACAGAGAAGAGGAGGAGGGTGAAACAGCAGCATCGGGACAGAGAAGACGAGGAGGGTGACACAGCAGCACCGGGACAGAGAAGAAGAGGAGGGTGAGACAGCAGCACCGGGACAGAGAAGAGGAGGAGGGTGACACAGCAGCACCGGGACAGAGAAGAGGAGGAGGGTGAGACAGCAGCACCGGGACAGAGAAGAGGAGGAGGGTGACACAGCAGCACCGGGACAGAGAAGAAGAGGAGGGTGACACAGCAGCACCGGGACAGAGAAGAAGAGGAGGGTGACACAGCAGCATTGGGACAGAGAAGAAGAGGAGGGTGACACAGCAGCATTGGGACACAGAAGAGGAAAGTGACACAGCAGCACCGAGACAGAGAAGACGAGGAGGGTGACACAGCAGCACCGGGACAGAGAAGATGAGGAGGGTGACACAGCAGCACCAGGACAGAGAAGAAGAGGAGGGTGAGACAGCAGCACTGGGACAGAGAAGAGGAGGGGGGTGAGACAGCAGCACTGGGACAGAGAAGAGGAGGAGGGTGAGACAGCAGCACCGGGACAGAGAAGAGGAGGAGGGTGAGACAGCAGCACTGGGACAGAGAAGAGGAGGAGGGTGAGACAGCAGCACCGGGACAGAGAAGAGGAGAGTGACACAGCAGCACCGGGACAGAAAAGAGGAGGAGGGTGACACAGCAGCACCGGGACGGAGAAGAGGAGGAGAGTGACACAGCAGCACCGGGACAGAGAAGAGGAGAAGGGTGAAACAGCAGCACCGGGACAGAAAAGAGGAGGAGGGTAACACAGCAGCATCAAGACAGAGAAGAAGAGGAGGGTGAGACTGCAGCACCGGGACAGAAGAGAGGAGGAGAGTGACACAGCAGCACCGGGACAGAGAAGAGGAGGAGGGTGACACAGCAGCACCGGGACAGAGAAGAGGAGGAGGGTGACACAGCAGCACCGGGACAGAGAAGAGGAGGGTGACACAGCAGCATCGGGACAGAGAAGAAGAGGAGGGTAAGACAGCAGCACCGGGACAGAGAAGAGGAGGAGAGAGACACAGCAGCACCGGGACAGAGAAGAGGAGGAGGGTGAAACAGCAGCATCGGGACAGAGAAGACGAGGAGGGTGACACAGCAGTACCGGGACAGAGAAGAGGAGGAGGGTGACACAGCAGCACCGGGACAGAGAAGAGGAGGAGGGTGACACAGAAGCATCAAGACAGAGAAGAAGAGGAGGGTGAGACAGCAGCACCGGGACAGAGAAGAGGAGGGTGAGACAGCAGCACCGGGACAGAGAAGAGGAGGAGGGTGACACAACAGCACCGGGACAGAGAAGAGGAGGAGGGTGACACAGCAGCACCGGGACAGAGAAGAGGAGGAGAGTGACACAGCAGCACCGGGACAGAGAAGAGGAGGAGGGTGAAACAGCAGCATCGGGACAGAGAAGACGAGGAGGGTGACACAGCAGCACCGGGACAGAGAAGAAGAGGAGGGTGAGACAGCAGCAGCGGGACAGAGAAGAGGAGGAGGGTGACACAGCAGCACCGGGACAGAGAAGAAGAGGAGGGTGACACAGCAGCACCGGGACAGAGAAGAAGAGGAGGGTGACACAGCAGCATTGGGACAGAGAAGAAGAGGAGGGTGACACAGCAGCATTGGGACAGAGAAGAAGAGGAGGGTGACACAGCAGCACCGGGACAGAGAAGAGGAGGAGAGTGACACAGCAGCACCGGGACAGAGAAGAGGAGAAGGGTGAAACAGCAGCACCGGGACAGAGAAGAGGAGGAGGGTAACACAGCAGCATCAAGACAGAGAAGAGGAGGGTGAGACTGCAGCACCGGGACAGAAGAGAGGAGGAGAGTGACACAGCAGCACCGGGACAGAGAAGAGGAGGAGGGTGACACAGCAGCACCGGGACAGAGAAGAGGAGGAGGGTGACACAGCAGCACCAAGACAGAGAAGAGGAGGGTGACACAGCAGCATCGGGACAGAGAAGAAGAGGAGGGTAAGACAGCAGCACCGGGACAGAGAAGAGGAGGAGGGTGACACAGCAGCACCGGGACACAGAAGAGGAGGAGGGTGACACAGCAGCAACGGGACAGAGAAGAGGAGGAGGGTGACACAGCAGCACCGGGACAGAGAAGAGGAGGAGGGTGACACAGCAGCACCGGGACAGAGAAGAGGAGGAGGGTGACACAGCAGCGCCGGGACAGAGAAGAGGAGGAGGGTGACACAGCAGCATCGGGACAGAGAAGAGGCGGAGGGTGATACAGCAGCACCGGGACACAGAAGAGGAGGAGGGTGACACAGCAGCACCGGAACAGAGAAGAGGAGGAGGGTGACACAGCAGCACCGGGACACAGAAGAGGAGGAGGGTGACACAGCAGCACCGGGACAGAGAAGAGGAAAGTGACACAGCAGCATCGGGACAGAGAAGAAGAGGAGGGTAAGACAGCAGCACCGGGACAGAGAAGAGGAGGAGGGTAACACAGCAGCATCAAGACACAGAAGAAGAGGAGGGTGAGACAGCAGCACCGGGACAGAGAAGAGGAGGAGGGTGAAACAGCAGCATCAAGACACAGAAGAAGAGGAGGGTGACACAGCAGCACCGGGAGAGAGAAGAGGAAGAGAGTGACACAGCAGCACCGGGACAGAGAAGAGGAGGAGGGTGAAACAGCAGCACCGGGACAGAGAACAGGAGGAGGGTGACACAGCAGCACCGGGACACAGATGAGGAGGAGGGTGACACAGCAGCACCGGGACAGAGAAGAGGAGCAGGGTGACACAGCAGCACCGGGACAGAGAAAAGGAGGAGAGTGACAAAGCAGCACCGGGACAGAGAAGAGACGGAGGGTGAAACAGCAGCACCGGGACAGAGAACAGGAGGAGGGTGACACAGCAGCACCGGGACACAGAAGAGGAGGAGGGTGACACAGCAGCACCGGGACAGAGAAGAGGAGGAGGGTGACACAGCAGCACCGGGACAGAGAAGAAGAGGAGGGTGAGACAGCAGCACCGGGACAGAGAAGAGGAGGAGGGTGAAACAGCAGCACCGGGATAGAGAAGAGGAGGAGAGTGACAAAGCAGCACCGGGACAGAGAAGAGGAGGAGGGTGACACAGCAGCACCGGGACAGAGAAGAGGAGGAGGGTGACACAGCAGCACCGGGACAGAGAAGAGGAGGAGGGTGACACAGCAGCATCGGGACAGAGAAGAGGAGGAGGGTGACACAACAGCATCGGTACAGAGAAGAGGAGGAGGGTAACACAGCAGCACCGGGACAGAGAAGAAGAGGAGGGTGAGACAGCAGCACCGGGACAGAGAAGAGGAGGAGGGTGACACAGCAGCACCGGGACAGAGAAGAGGAGGGTGACACAGCAGCACCGGGACAGAGAAGAAGAGGAGGGTGAGACAGCAGCACCGGGACAGAGAAGAGGAGGAGGGTGACACAGCAGCACCGGGACAGAGAAGAGGAGGGTGACACAGCAGCACCGGGACAGAAAAGAGGAGGAGGGTAACACAGCAGCACCGAGACAGAGAAGAAGAGGAGGGTGAGACAGCAGCACCGGGACAGAGAAGAGGAGGAGAGTGACACAGTGGCACCGGGACAGAGAAGAGGAGGCGGGTGACACAGCAGCATCGGGACAGAGAAGAGGAGGAGGGTGACAAAGCAGCACCGGGACAGAGAAGAGGAGGAGGGTAACACAGCAGCATCAAGACAGAGAAGAGGAGGGTGAGACAGCAGCACCGGGACAGAGAAGAGGAGGAGGGTGACACAGCAGCACCGGGACAGAGAAGAGGAGGAGGGTGACACAGCAGCACCGGGACAGAGAAGAGGAGGCGGGTGACACAGCAGCACCGGGACAGAGAAGAGGAGGAGGGTGACACAGCAGCACCGGGACAGAGAAGAGGAGGAGGGTGACACAGCAGCACCGGGACAGAGAAGAGGAGGAGGGTGACACAGCAGCACCGGGACAGAGAAGAGGAGGAGGGTGACAAAGCAGCACCGGGACAGAGAAGAGGAGGAGGGTAACACAGCAGCATCAAGACAGAGAAGAGGAGGGTGACACAGCAGCACCGGGACAGAGAAGAGGAGGAGGGTGACACAGCAGCACCGGGACAGAGAAGAGGAGGCGGGTGACACAGCAGCACCGGGACAGAGAAGAGGAGGAGGGTGACACAGCAGCACCGGGACAGAGAAGAGGAGGAGGGTGACACAGCAGCACCGGGACAGAGAAGAGGAGGAGGGTGACACAGCAGCACCGGGACAGAGAAGAAGAGGAGGGTGACACAGCAGCACCGGGACAGAGAAGAGGAGGCGGGTGACACAGCAGCACCGGGACAGAGAAGAAGAGGAGGGTGACACAGCAGCACCGGGACAGAGAAGAGGAGGAGGGTGACATAGCAGCACCGGGACAGAGAAGAGGAGGAGGGTGACACAGCAGCACCGGGACAGAGAAGAGGAGGAGGGTGACACAGCAGCATCGGGACAGAGAAGAGGAGGAGGGTGACAAAGCAGCACCGGGACAGAGAAGAGGAGGAGGGTGACACAGAAGCATCAAGACAGAGAAGAAGAGGAGGGTGAGACAGCAGCACCGGGACAGAGAAGAGGAGGGTGAGACAGCAGCACCGGGACAGAGAAGAGGAGAGTGACACAGCAGCACCGGGACAGGGAAGAGGAGGAGAGTGACACAGCAGCACCGGGACAGAGAAGAGGAGGAGGGTGAAACAGCAGCATCGGGACAGAGAAGACGAGGAGGGTGACACAGCAGTACCGGGACAGAGAAGAGGAGGAGGGTGACACAGCAGCACCGGGACAGAGAAGAGGAGGAGGGTGACACAGAAGCATCAAGACAGAGAAGAGGAGGGTGAGAAAGCAGCATCGGGACAGAGAAGAGGAGGGTGAGACAGCAGCACCGGGACAGAGAAGAGGAGGAGGGTGACACAACAGCACCGGGACAGAGAAGAGGAGGAGGGTGACACAGCAGCACCGGGACAGAGAAGAGGAGGAGAGTGACACAGCAGCACCGGGACAGAGAAGAGGAGGAGGGTGACACAGCAGCACCGGGACAGAGAAGAGGAGGAGGGTGACACAGCAGCACCGGGACAGAGAAGAGGAGGAGGGTGACACAGCAGCACCGGGACAGAGAAGAAGAGGAGGGTGAGACAGCAGCACCGGGACAGAGAAGAGGAGGAGGGTGACACAGCAGCACCGGGACAGAGAAGAAGAGGAGGGTGACACAGCAGCACCGGGACAGAGAAGAAGAGGAGGGTGACACAGCAGCATTGGGACAGAGAAGAAGAGGAGGGTGACACAGCAGCATTGGGACACAGAAGAGGAAAGTGACACAGCAGCACCGAGACAGAAGACGAGGAGGGTGACACAGCAGCACCGGGACAGAGAAGATGAGGAGGGTGACACAGCAGCACCAGGACAGAGAAGAAGAGGAGGGTGAGACAGCAGCACTGGGACAGAGAAGAGGAGGGGGGTGAGACAGCAGCACTGGGACAGAGAAGAGGAGGAGGGTGAGACAGCAGCACCGGGACAGAGAAGAGGAGGAGAGTGACACAGCAGCACCGGGACAGAGAAGAGGAGGAGGGTGAAACAGCAGCATCGGGACAGAGAAGACGAGGAGGGTGACACAGCAGCACCGGGACAGAGAAGAAGAGGAGGGTGAGACAGCAGCACCGGGACAGAGAAGAGGAGGAGGGTGACACAGCAGCACCGGGACAGAGAAGAAGAGGAGGGTGACACAGCAGCACCGGGACAGAGAAGAAGAGGAGGGTGACACAGCAGCATTGGGACAGAGAAGAAGAGGAGGGTGACACAGCAGCATTGGGACACAGAAGAGGAAAGTGACACAGCAGCACCGAGACAGAGAAGACGAGGAGGGTGACACAGCAGCACCGGGACAGAGAAGATGAGGAGGGTGACACAGCAGCACCAGGACAGAGAAGAAGAGGAGGGTGAGACAGCAGCACTGGGACAGAGAAGAGGAGGGGGGTGAGACAGCAGCACTGGGACAGAGAAGAGGAGGAGGGTGAGACAGCAGCACCGGGACAGAGAAGAGGAGAGTGACACAGCAGCACCGGGACAGAAAAGAGGAGGAGGGTGACACAGCAACACCGGGACGGAGAAGAGGAGGAGAGTGACACAGCAGCACCGGGACAGAGAAGTGGAGAAGGGTGAAACAGCAGCACCGGGACAGAAAAGAGGAGGAGGGTAACACAGCAGCATCAAGACAGAGAAGAAGAGGAGGGTGAGACTGCAGCACCGGGACAGAAGAGAGGAGGAGAGTGACACAGCAGCACCGGGACAGAGAAGAGGAGGAGGGTGACACAGCAGCACCGGGACAGAGAAGAGGAGGAGGGTGACACAGCAGCACCGGGACAGAGAAGAGGAGGGTGACACAGCAGCATCGGGACAGAGAAGAAGAGGAGGGTAAGACAGCAGCACCGGGACAGAAAAGAGGAGGAGAGTGACACAGCAGCACCGGGACAGAGAAGAGGAGGAGGGTGAAACAGCAGCATCGGGACAGAGAAGACGAGGAGGGTGACACAGCAGTACCGGGACAGAGAAGAGGAGGAGGGTGACACAGCAGCACCGGGACAGAGAAGAGGAGGAGGGTGACACAGAAGCATCAAGACAGAGAAGAAGAGTAGGGTGAGACAGCAGCACCGGGACAGAGAAGAGGAGGGTGAGACAGCAGCACCGGGACAGAGAAGAGGAGGGTGAGACAGCAGCACCGGGACAGAGAAGAGGAGGGTGACACAACAGCACCGGGACAGAGAAGAGGAGGGTGAGACAGCAGCACCGGGACAGAGAAGAGGAGGAGGGTGACACAGCAGCACCGGGACAGAGAAGAGGAGGAGGGTGAGACAGCAGCACCGGGACAGAGAAGAGGAGGAGGGTGACACAGCAGCACCGGGACAGAGAAGAGGAGGGTGAGACAGCAGCACCGGGACAGAGAAGAGGAGGAGGGTGACACAGCAGCACCGGGACAGAGAAGAGGAGGAGGGTGAGACAGCAGCACCGGGACAGAGAAGAGGAGGAGGGTGACACAGCAGCACCGGGACAGAGAAGAGGAGGGTGAGACAGCAGCACCGGGACAGAGAAGAGGAGGGTGACACAGCAGCACCGGGACAGAGAAGAGGAGGGTGACACAGCAGCACCGGGACAGAGAAGAGGAGGGTGAGACAGCAGCACCGGGACAGAGAAGAGGAGGGTGAGACAGCAGCACCGGGACAGAGAAGAGGAGGGTGACACAACAGCACCGGGACAGAGAAGAGGAGGGTGAGACAGCAGCACCGGGACAGAGAAGAGGAGGAGGGTGACACAGCAGCACCGGGACAGAGAAGAGGAGGAGGGTGAGACAGCAGCACCGGGACAGAGAAGAGGAGGAGGGTGACACAGCAGCACCGGGACAGAGAAGAGGAGGGTGAGACAGCAGCACCGGGACAGAGAAGAGAGGAGGGTGACACAGCAGCACCGGGACAGAGAAGAGGAGGGTGACACAGCAGCACCGGGACAGAGAAGAGGAGGGTGAGACAGCAGCACCGGGACAGAGAAGAGGAGGGTGAGACAGCAGCACCGGGACAGAGAAGAGGAGGGTGACACAGCAGCACCGGGACAGAGAAGAGGAGGGTGAGACAGCAGCACCGGGACAGAGAAGAGGAGGGTGACACAGCAGCACCGGGACAGAGAAGAGGAGGAGGGTGACACAGCAGCACCGGGACAGAGAAGAGGAGGAGGGTGACACAGCAGCACCGGGACAGAGAAGAGGAGGGTGACACAACAGCACCGGGACAGAGAAGAGGAGGAGGGTGAGACAGCAGCATCGGGACAGAGAAGAGGAGGGTGAGACAGCAGCACCGGGACAGAGAAGAGGAGGAGGGTGACACAGTGGCACCGGGACAGAGAAGAGGAGGAGGGTGACACAGCAGCACCGGGACAGAGAAGAGGAGGGTGACACAGCAGCACCGGGACAGAGAAGAGGAGGGTGACACAGCAGCACCGGGACAGAGAAGAGGAGGAGGGTGACACAGCAGCACCGGGACAGAGAAGAGGAGGAGGGTGACACAGCAGCACCGGGACAGAGAAGAGGAGGAGGGTGACACAGCAGCACCGGGACAGAGAAGAGGAGGAGGGTGACACAGCAGCACCGGGACAGAGAAGAGGAGGAGGGTGACACAACAGCACCGGGACAGAGAAGAGGAGGAGGGTGACACAGCAGCACCGGGACAGAGAAGAGGAGGAGGGTGACACAGCAGCACCGGGACAGAGAAGAGGAGGGTGAGACAGCAGCACCGGGACAGAGAAGAGGAGGAGGGTGACACAGCAGCACCGGGACAGAGAAGAGGAGGGTGACACAGCAGCACCGGGACAGAGAAGAGGAGGGTGAGACAGCAGCACCGGGACAGAGAAGAGGAGGGTGAGACAGCAGCACCGGGACAGAGAAGAGGAGGGTGACACAGCAGCACCGGGACAGAGAAGAGGAGGGTGAGACAGCAGCACCGGGACAGAGAAGAGGAGGGTGACACAGCAGCACCGGGACAGAGAAGAGGAGGAGGGTGACACAGCAGCACCGGGACAGAGAAGAGGAGGAGGGTGACACAGCAGCACCGGGACAGAGAAGAGGAGGGTGACACAACAGCACCGGGACAGAGAAGAGGAGGAGGGTGAGACAGCAGCATCGGGACAGAGAAGAGGAGGAGGGTGACACAGTGGCACCGGGACAGAGAAGAGGAGGAGGGTGACACAGCAGCACCGGGACAGAGAAGAGGAGGAGGGTGACACAGTGGCACCGGGACAGAGAAGAGGAGGAGGGTGACACAGCAGCACCGGGACAGAGAAGAGGAGGAGGGTGACACAGTGGCACCGGGACAGAGAAGAGGAGGAGGGTGACACAGCAGCACCGGGACAGAGAAGAGGAGGAGGGTGACACAGCAGCACCGGGACAGAGAAGAGGAGGAGAGTGACACAGCAGCACCGGGACAGAGAAGAGGAGGAGGGTGACACAGTGGCACCGGGACAGAGAAGAGGAGGAGGGTGACACAGCAGCACCGGGACAGAGAAGAGGAGGAGAGTGACACAGCAGCCCCGGGACAGAGAAGAGGAGGAGGGTGACACAGCAGCACCGGGACAGAGAAGAGGAGGAGGGTGACACAGCAGCACTGGGACAGAGAAGAGGAGGAGGGTGACACAGCAGCACCGGGACAGAGAAGAGGAGGAGGGTGACACAGCAGCACCGGGACAGAGAAGAGGAGGAGGGTGACACAGCAGCACCGGGACAGAGAAGAGGAGGAGGGTGACACAGCAGCACCGGGACAGAGAAGAGGAGGAGGGTGACACAACGAGCGGGCATGGTGACTGCAGGAGAAAACGTGGATTTATTGATGAAAGCGTGAACATGCCACGTGATGTAAACATGGAACACAAAGCAGTGAACACAGAGGCAGCTCCTGGCGTGACTGCGAAATTAACAATACAATGACAGATGTACAATCACCATACAATCACTGTACAATCAATTCATAAACACCGTGCAATCACCGTATGAACACTGTACAATCACTGTACAATCAATTCATAAACACTGTGCAATCACCGTATGAACACTGTACAATCACTGTACAATCAATTCATAAACACTGTGCAATCACCGTATGAACACTGTACAATCACTGTACAATCAATTCATAAACACTGTGCAATCACCGTATGAACACTGTACAATCACTGTACAATCAATTCATAAACACTGTGCAATCACCGTATGAACACTGTACAATCACCGTACAATCAATTTATAAATACTGTACAATCACCATATGAACACTGTACAATCAATGTACAATCACTGTACAAACACCATATAATCATTGTAGAAACACTGTACAATCACCATAAAAACAGCGTATAATCACTGTAGAAACACTATACAATCACTGTACAATCACTGTACAATCACCATATAATCACTGTAGAAACACTGTACAATCACCGTACAATCACTGTACAAACACCATATAATCACTGTAGAAACACCGTACAATCACCATACAAACAACGTACAATCACTGTAGAAACACTATACAATCACCGTACAATCACTGTACAAACACTGTACAATCACTGTATAAATACTGTTCAATCACTGCATAAACACTGTACAATCACTGTTTAAATACTGTACAATTACTGTACAATTACTGTACAATCACCGTACGTACAATCACTGTATAAACACTGTACAATCACCGTACAATTACTGTACAATCATTGTACAATCTCTGTACAATCACCGTACATACAATCACTGTATACTGTACAATCACCGTACACTGTATAAATACTGTACCATTGCTGTACAAACATTGTACAATTTCTGTACAATCACTGTACAATCACTGTACAATCATCGTACATACAATCACTGTATACTGTACAATCACCGTACAATTACTGTACAATCATTGTACAATCTCTGTACAATCACCGTACGTACAATCACTGTATAAACACTGTACAATCACCGTACACTGTATAAATACTGTACCATTACTGTACAATCATTGTACAATTTCTGTACAATCACCGTACGTACAATCACTGTATAAACACTGTACAATCACCGTACAATTACTGTACAATCATTGTACAATCTCTGTACAATCACCGTACATACAATCACTGTATACTGTACAATCACCGTACACTGTATAAATACTGTACCATTACTGTACAAACATTGTACAATTTCTGTACAATCACTGTACAATCACTGTACAATCATTGTACATACAATCACTGTATACTGTACAATCACCGTACACTGTATAAATACTGTACCATTACTGTACAAACATTGTACAATTTCTGTACAATCACTGTACAATCACTGTACAATCATTGTACATACAATCACTGTATACTGTACAATCACCGTACACTGTATAAATACTGTACCATTACTGTACAATCATTGTACAATCTCTGTACAATCACCGTACATACAATCACTGTATACTGTACAATCACCGTACACTGTATAAATACTGTACCATTACTGTACAAACATTGTACAATTTCTGTACAATCACTGTACAATCACTGTACAATCACTGTACAATCACTGTACAATCACTGTACAATCACTGTACAATCAGATTGCGAGCATCACAGGTAATCTATAATAGTAACAATCATGATAGATAATATTGCACTGATCCTATCCAATCGTATCATCAGATATTGCACATATTAGTAGGTTGGTGTACCGGTCGGCCAATATATGAGCAGACCCCTCCCCCTATGTATGTGTAATGTGTTATCCACTGCCCGCGTGTACTGAGGAGTCATGTGACAGAATGCAATATATGGAATACAGACGGTATACACCAGACCTGTATATAATGAGCATCTAGTGATTAACCCCTACCGCAAGATCTAGCACATAAATAAAACTGCCACCACGGTACACACCCCGCCTGCACCCGATATGACGCCCGGTGACTAGCCTATATTGCACATTTATTAGAGTGGATAGTGATCAGTACACCAGGTACCCGAGCAGTGCTGAGCTCAGATACAGCCCCTGTAATGGGGTCTACAGCCGACGTCTGAGCGTACGGTATATACTGTCCGTGAGTCACTATAGATGTAACCCACCAGGTAACATACATACAGCCCAGAGATATGGAGAGCAGACCGCCAGGAATGCCACCTGCCCGACGTACGTTTCAGCTTCCAATGTCATCAGTAATGTACTCATTTATACTTTCTCAGTATAAATGAGTACACCCCCTGTATATACAGTGCTCAGCATAAATGAGTACACCCCCTGTATATACAATGCTCAGTATAAATTAGTATACCGTCTGTATATATACTGTGCCCAGCATAAATAAGAACACCCCCTGTATATACAATGCTCAGAATAAATGAGTACACCCCTGTATATACAGTGCTCAGTATAAATGAGTACACCCCTGTATATACAGAGCTCAGCATAAATGAGTACACCCCCTGTATATACAGTGCTCAGCATAAATGAGTACACCCCCTGTATATACAATGCTCAGTATAAATTAGTATACCGTCTGTATATATACTGTGCCCAGCATAAATAAGAACACCCCCTGTATATACAATGCTCAGAATAAAGGAGTACACCCCTGTATATACAGTGCTCAGTATAAATGAATACACCCCCTGTATATACAGTGCTAATCAAAAATGAGTACATGTCCTGTATGCCCAGTGCCCACTGCTCTCCAAAATAAAAGTACACCCCCTCTTGAAGCAGTGTATACAGTAAGAAGATGGGTGATATCTCCTGTAAGAGCAGTGTATACAGTGAGCAGGTGACCGGGGTGGGGGATCTCTCCTGTAAGAGCAGTGTATACAGTGAGCAGGTGACCGGGGTGGGGGATCTCTCCTGTAAGAGCAGTGTAAACAGTGACCAGGTGACCGGGGTGGGGGATCTCTCCTGTAAGAGCAGTGTATACAGTGAGCAGGTGACCGGGGTGAGGGATCTCTCCTGTAAGAGCAGTGTATACAGTGAGCAGGTGACCGGGGTGAGGGATCTCTCCTGTAAGAGCAGTGTATACAGTGAGCAGGTGACCGGGGTGAGGGATCTCTCCTGTAAGAGCAGTGTATACAGTGAGCAGGTGACCGGGGTGAGGGATCTCTCTGGTAAGAGCAGTGTATACAGTGAGCAGGTGACCGGGGTGGGGGATCTCTCCTGTAAGAGCAGTGTATACAGTGATGACCGGGGTGGGGGATCTCTCCTGTAAGAGCAGTGTATACAGTGAGCAGGTGACCGGGGTGAGGGATCTCTCCTGTAAGAGCAGTGTATATAGTGAGCAGGTGACCGGGGTGGGGGATATCTCCTGTAAGAGCAGTGTATACAGGGAGCAGGTGACCGGGGTGGGGGATCTCTCCTGTAAGAGCAGTGTATACAGTGAGCAGGTGACCGGGGTGCGGGATCTCTCCTGTAAGAGCAGTGTATACAGTGAGCAGGTGACCGGGGTGGGGAATCTCTCCTGTAAGAGCAGTGTATACAGTGAGCAGGTGACCGGGGTGAGGGATCTCTCCTGTAAGAGCAGTGTATACAGTGAGCAGGTGACCGGGGTGGGGGATCTCTCCTGTAAGAGCAGTGTATACAGTGAGCAGGTGACCGGGGTGGGGGATCTCTCCTGTAAGAGCAGTGTATACAGTGAGCAGGTGACCGGGGTGAGGGATCTCTCCTGTAAGAGCAGTGTATACAGTGAGCAGGTGACCGGGGTGGGGGATCTCTCCTGTAAGAGCAGTGTATACAGTGAGCAGGTGACCGGGGTGGGGGATCTCTCCTGTAAGAGCAGTGTATACAGTGAGCAGGTGACCGGGGTGGGGGATCTCTCCTGTAAGAGCAGTGTATACAGTGAGCAGGTGACCGGGGTGGGGGAACTCTCCTGTAAGAGCAGTGTATACAGTGAGCAGGTGACCGGGGTGAGGGATCTCTCCTGTAAGAGCAGTGTATACAGTGAGCAGGTGACCGGGGTGGGGGATCTCTCCTGTAAGAGCAGTGTATACAGTGAGCAGGTGACCGGGGTGGGGGATCTCTCCTGTAAGAGCAGTGTATACAGTGAGCAGGTGACCGGGGTGGGGTATCTCTCCTGTAAGAGCAGTGTATATAGTGAGCAGGTGACCGGGGTGAGGTATCTCTCCTGTAAGAGCAGTGTATACAGTGAGCAGGTGACCGGGATGAGGGATCTCTCCTGTAAGAGCAGTGTATATATTGAGCAGGTGACTGGGGTGGGGGATCTCTCCTGTAAGAGCAGTGTATACAGTGAGCAGGTGACCGGGGTGGGGGATCTCTCCTGTAAGAGCAGTGTATATAGTGAGCAGGTGACCGGGGTGGGGGATCTCTCCTGTAAGAGCAGTGTATACAGTGAGCAGGTGACCGGGGTGAGGGATCTCTCCTGTAAGAGCAGTGTATACAGTGAGCAGGTGACCGGGGTGAGGGATCTCTCCTGTAAGAGCAGTGTATACAGTGAGCAGGTGACCGGGGTGCGGGATCTCTCCTGTAAGAGCAGTGTATACAGTGAGCAGGTGACCGGGGTGGGGGATCTCTCCTGTAAGAGCAGTGTATACAGTGAGGAGGTGACCGGGGTGAGGGATCTCTCCTGTAAGAGCAGTGTATACAGTGAGCAGGTGACCGGGGTGAGGGATCTCTCCTGTAAGAGCAGTGTATACAGTGAGCAGGTGACCGGGGTGAGGGATCTCTCCTGTAAGAGCAGTGTATACAGTGAGCAGGTGACCGGGGTGAGGGATCTCTCCTGTAAGAGCAGTGTATACAGTGAGCAGGTGACCGGGGTGGGGGATCTCTCCTGTAAAAGCAGTGCATACAGTGGTGACCGGGGTGAGGGATCTCTCCTGTAAGAGCAGTGTATACAGTGAGCAGGTGACCGGGGTGAGGGATCTCTACTGTAAGAGCAGTGTATACAGTGAGCAGGTGACCGGGGAGAGGGATCTCTCCTGTAAGAGCAGTGTATACAGTGAGCAGGTGACCGGGGTGAGGGATCTCTCTGGTAAGAGCAGTGTATACAGTGAGCAGGTGACCGGGGTGGGGGATCTGTCCTGTAAGAGCAGTGTACACAGTGAGCAGGTGACCGGGGTGGGGATCTCTCCTGTAAGAGCAGTGTATACAGTGAGCAGGTGACCGGGGTGAGGGATCTCTCCTGTAAGAGCAGTGTATACAGTGAGCAGGTGACCGGGGTGGGGGAACTCTCCTGTAAGAGCAGTGTATACAGTGAGCAGGTGACCGGGGTGAGGGATCTCTCCTGTAAGAGCAGTGTATACAGTGAGCAGGTGACCGGGGTGGGGGATCTCTCCTGTAAGAGCAGTGTATACAGTGAGCAGGTGACCGGGGTGGGGGATCTCTCCTGTAAGAGCAGTGTATACAGTGAGCAGGTGACCGGGGTGGGGTATCTCTCCTGTAAGAGCAGTGTATATAGTGAGCAGGTGACCGGGGTGAGGTATCTCTCCTGTAAGAGCAGTGTATACAGTGAGCAGGTGACCGGGATGAGGGATCTCTCCTGTAAGAGCAGTGTATATATTGAGCAGGTGACTGGGGTGGGGGATCTCTCCTGTAAGAGCAGTGTATACAGTGAGCAGGTGACCGGGGTGGGGGATCTCTCCTGTAAGAGCAGTGTATATAGTGAGCAGGTGACCGGGGTGGGGGATCTCTCCTGTAAGAGCAGTGTATACAGTGAGCAGGTGACCGGGGTGGGGGATCTCTCCTGTAAGAGCAGTGTATACAGTGACCAGGTGACCGGGGTGGGGGATCTCTCCAGTAAGAGCAGTGTATACAGTGAGCAGGTGACCGGGGTGAGGGATCTCTTCTGTAAGAGCAGTGTATATAGTGAGCAGGTGACCGGGGTGGGGGATCTGTCCTATAAGAGCAGTGTATACAGTGAGCAGGTGACCGGGGTGAGGGATCTCTCCTGTAAGAGCAGTGTATACAGTGAGCAGGTGACCGGGGTGAGGGATCTCTCCTGTAAGAGCAGTGTATACAGTGAGCAGGTGACCGGGGTGAGGGATCTCTCCTGTAAGAGCAGTGTATACAGTGAGCAGGTGACCGGGGTGAGGGATCTCTCTGGTAAGAGCAGTGTATACAGTGAGCAGGTGACCGGGGTGGGGGATCTCTCCTGTAAGAGCAGTGTATACAGTGATGACCGGGGTGGGGGATCTCTCCTGTAAGAGCAGTGTATACAGTGAGCAGGTGACCGGGGTGAGGGATCTCTCCTGTAAGAGCAGTGTATATAGTGAGCAGGTGACCGGGGTGGGGGATATCTCCTGTAAGAGCAGTGTATACAGGGAGCAGGTGACCGGGGTGGGGGATCTCTCCTGTAAGAGCAGTGTATACAGTGAGCAGGTGACCGGGGTGCGGGATCTCTCCTGTAAGAGCAGTGTATACAGTGAGCAGGTGACCGGGGTGGGGAATCTCTCCTGTAAGAGCAGTGTATACAGTGAGCAGGTGACCGGGGTGAGGGATCTCTCCTGTAAGAGCAGTGTATACAGTGAGCAGGTGACCGGGGTGGGGGATCTCTCCTGTAAGAGCAGTGTATACAGTGAGCAGGTGACCGGGGTGGGGGATCTCTCCTGTAAGAGCAGTGTATACAGTGAGCAGGTGACCGGGGTGAGGGATCTCTCCTGTAAGAGCAGTGTATACAGTGAGCAGGTGACCGGGGTGGGGGATCTCTCCTGTAAGAGCAGTGTATACAGTGAGCAGGTGACCGGGGTGGGGGATCTCTCCTGTAAGAGCAGTGTATACAGTGAGCAGGTGACCGGGGTGGGGGATCTCTCCTGTAAGAGCAGTGTATACAGTGAGCAGGTGACCGGGGTGGGGGAACTCTCCTGTAAGAGCAGTGTATACAGTGAGCAGGTGACCGGGGTGAGGGATCTCTCCTGTAAGAGCAGTGTATACAGTGAGCAGGTGACCGGGGTGGGGGATCTCTCCTGTAAGAGCAGTGTATACAGTGAGCAGGTGACCGGGGTGGGGGATCTCTCCTGTAAGAGCAGTGTATACAGTGAGCAGGTGACCGGGGTGGGGTATCTCTCCTGTAAGAGCAGTGTATATAGTGAGCAGGTGACCGGGGTGAGGTATCTCTCCTGTAAGAGCAGTGTATACAGTGAGCAGGTGACCGGGATGAGGGATCTCTCCTGTAAGAGCAGTGTATATATTGAGCAGGTGACTGGGGTGGGGGATCTCTCCTGTAAGAGCAGTGTATACAGTGAGCAGGTGACCGGGGTGGGGGATCTCTCCTGTAAGAGCAGTGTATATAGTGAGCAGGTGACCGGGGTGGGGGATCTCTCCTGTAAGAGCAGTGTATACAGTGAGCAGGTGACCGGGGTGAGGGATCTCTCCTGTAAGAGCAGTGTATACAGTGAGCAGGTGACCGGGGTGAGGGATCTCTCCTGTAAGAGCAGTGTATACAGTGAGCAGGTGACCGGGGTGCGGGATCTCTCCTGTAAGAGCAGTGTATACAGTGAGCAGGTGACCGGGGTGGGGGATCTCTCCTGTAAGAGCAGTGTATACAGTGAGGAGGTGACCGGGGTGAGGGATCTCTCCTGTAAGAGCAGTGTATACAGTGAGCAGGTGACCGGGGTGAGGGATCTCTCCTGTAAGAGCAGTGTATACAGTGAGCAGGTGACCGGGGTGAGGGATCTCTCCTGTAAGAGCAGTGTATACAGTGAGCAGGTGACCGGGGTGAGGGATCTCTCCTGTAAGAGCAGTGTATACAGTGAGCAGGTGACCGGGGTGGGGGATCTCTCCTGTAAAAGCAGTGCATACAGTGGTGACCGGGGTGAGGGATCTCTCCTGTAAGAGCAGTGTATACAGTGAGCAGGTGACCGGGGTGAGGGATCTCTACTGTAAGAGCAGTGTATACAGTGAGCAGGTGACCGGGGAGAGGGATCTCTCCTGTAAGAGCAGTGTATACAGTGAGCAGGTGACCGGGGTGAGGGATCTCTCTGGTAAGAGCAGTGTATACAGTGAGCAGGTGACCGGGGTGGGGGATCTGTCCTGTAAGAGCAGTGTACACAGTGAGCAGGTGACCGGGGTGGGGATCTCTCCTGTAAGAGCAGTGTATACAGTGAGCAGGTGACCGGGGTGAGGGATCTCTCCTGTAAGAGCAGTGTATACAGTGAGCAGGTGACCGGGGTGGGGGAACTCTCCTGTAAGAGCAGTGTATACAGTGAGCAGGTGACCGGGGTGAGGGATCTCTCCTGTAAGAGCAGTGTATACAGTGAGCAGGTGACCGGGGTGGGGGATCTCTCCTGTAAGAGCAGTGTATACAGTGAGCAGGTGACCGGGGTGGGGGATCTCTCCTGTAAGAGCAGTGTATACAGTGAGCAGGTGACCGGGGTGGGGTATCTCTCCTGTAAGAGCAGTGTATATAGTGAGCAGGTGACCGGGGTGAGGTATCTCTCCTGTAAGAGCAGTGTATACAGTGAGCAGGTGACCGGGATGAGGGATCTCTCCTGTAAGAGCAGTGTATATATTGAGCAGGTGACTGGGGTGGGGGATCTCTCCTGTAAGAGCAGTGTATACAGTGAGCAGGTGACCGGGGTGGGGGATCTCTCCTGTAAGAGCAGTGTATATAGTGAGCAGGTGACCGGGGTGGGGGATCTCTCCTGTAAGAGCAGTGTATACAGTGAGCAGGTGACCGGGGTGGGGGATCTCTCCTGTAAGAGCAGTGTATACAGTGACCAGGTGACCGGGGTGGGGGATCTCTCCAGTAAGAGCAGTGTATACAGTGAGCAGGTGACCGGGGTGAGGGATCTCTTCTGTAAGAGCAGTGTATATAGTGAGCAGGTGACCGGGGTGGGGGATCTGTCCTATAAGAGCAGTGTATACAGTGAGCAGGTGACCGGGGTGGGGGATCCCTCCTGTAAAAGCAGTGTATACAGTGGTGACCGGGGTGAGGGATCTCTCCTGTAAGAGCAGTGTATACAGTGAGCAGGTGACCGGGGTGAGGGATCTCTCCTGTAAGAGCAGTGTATACAGTGAGCAGGTGACCGGGGTGGGGGATCTCTCCTGTAAGAGCAGTGTATACAGTGAGCAGGTGACCGGGGTGAGGGATCTCTCTGGTAAGAGCAGTGTATACAGTGAGCAGGTGACCGGGGTGAGGGATCTCTCCTGTAAGAGCAGTGTATACAGTGAGCAGGTGACCGGGGTGAGGGATCTCTCCTGTAAGAGCAGTGTATATAGTGAGCAGGTGACCGGGGTGGGGGATCTCTCCTGTAAGAGCAGTGTATACAGTGAGCAGGTGACCGGGGTGAGGGATCTCTCCTGTAAGAGCAGTGTATACAGTGAGCAGGTGACCGGGGTGGCGGATCTCTCCTGTAAGAGCAGTATATACAGTGAGCAGGTGACCGGGGTGGCGGATCTCTCCTGTAAGAGCAGTGTATACAGTGAGCAGGTGACTGGGGTGAGGGATCTCTCCTGTAAGAGCAGTGTATACAGTGGTGACCGGGGTGAGGGATCTCTCCTGTAAGAGCAGTGTATACAGTGAGCAGGTGACCGGGGTGGGGGATCTCTCCTGTAAGAGCAGTGTATACAGTGAGCAGGTGACCGGGGTGAGGGATCTCTCCTGTAAGAGAAGTGTATACAGTGAGCAGGTGACCGGGGTGAGGGATCTCTCCTGTAAGAGCAGTGTATATAGTGAGCAGGTGACCGGGGAGGGGGATCTCTCCTGTAAGAGCAGTGTATATAGGGAGCAGGTGACCGGGGTGGGGGATCTCTCCTGTAAGAGCAGTGTATACAGGGAGCAGGTGACCGGGGTGGGGGATCTCTCCTGTAAGAGCAGTGTATACAGGGAGCAGGTGACCGGGGTGAGGGATCTCTCTGGTAAGAGCAGTGTATACAGTGAGCAGGTGACCGGGGTGAGGGATCTCTCCTGTAAGAGCAGTGTATACAGTGAGCAGGTGACCGGGGTGGGGGATCTCTCCTGTAAAAGCAGTGCATACAGTGAGCAGGTGACCGGGGTGAGGGATCTCTCCTGTAAGAGCAGTGTATACAGGGAGCAGGTGACCGGGGTGGGGGATCTCTCCTGTAAGAGCAGTGTATACAGGGAGCAGGTGACCGGGGTGGGGGATCTCTCCTGTAAGAGCAGTGTATACAGTGAGCAGGTGTCCGGGGTGAGGGATCTCTCCTGTAAGAGCAGTGTATACAGTGAGCAGGTGACCGGGGTGAGGGATCTCTCCTGTAAGAGCAGTGTATACAGGGAGCAGGTGACCGGGGTGGGGGATCTCTCCTGTAAGAGCAGTGTATACAGTGAGCAGGTGACCGGGGTGAGGGATCTCTCCTGTAAGAGCAGTGTATACAGTGAGCAGGTGACCGGGGTGAGGGATCTCTCCTGTAAGAGCAGTGTATACAGTGAGCAGGTGACCGGGGTGAGGGATCTCTCCTGTAAGAGCAGTG
This sequence comes from Anomaloglossus baeobatrachus, assembly GCF_048569485.1. Lineage (NCBI taxonomy): Eukaryota > Metazoa > Chordata > Amphibia > Anura > Aromobatidae > Anomaloglossus > Anomaloglossus baeobatrachus. The sequence continues at coordinate 596,316,193 of NC_134357.1, read as the reverse complement.
TATATAGTGAGCAGGTGACCGGGGTGGGGGATCTCTCCTGTAAGAGCAGTGTATACAGTGAGCAGGTGACCGGGGTGAGGGATCTCTCCTGTAAGAGCAGTGTATACAGTGAGCAGGTGACCGGGGTGAGGGATCTCACCTGTAAGAGCAGTGTATACAGTGAGCAGGTGACCGGGGTGAGGGATCTCTCCTGTAAGAGCAGTGTATATAGTGAGCAGGTGACCATGGTAGGGAATCTCTCCTGTAAGAGCAGTGTATACAGTGAGCAGGTGACCGGGGTGGGGGATCTCTCCTGTAAGAGCAGTGTATACAGTGAGCAGGTGACCGGGTGGGGAATCTCTCCTGTAAGAGCAGTGTATACAGTGGTGACCGGGGTGGGGGATCCCTCCTGTAAAAGCAGTGTATACAGTGGTGACCGGGGTGAGGGATCTCTCCTGTAAGAGCAGTGTATACAGTGAGCAGGTGACCGGGGTGGGGGATCTCTCCTGTAAAAGCAGTGTATACAGTGGTGACCGGGGTGGGGGATCTCTTCTGTAAGAGCAGTGTATACAGTGAGCAGGTGACTGGGGTGAGGGATCTCTCCTGTAAGAGCAGTGTATACAGTGAGCAGGTGACCGGGGTGGGGGATCTCTCCTGTAAGAGCAGTGTATACAGTGAGCAGGTGACCGGGGTGGGGGATCTCTCCTGTAAGAGCAGTGTATACAGTGAGGAGGTGACCGGGGTGAGGGATCTCTCCTGTAAGAGCAGTGTATACAGTGAGCAGGTGACCGGGGTGAGGGATCTCTCCTGTAAGAGCAGTGTATACAGTGAGCAGGTGACCGGGGTGAGGGATCTCTCCTGTAAGAGCAGTGTATACAGTGAGCAGGTGACCGGGGTGAGGGATCTCTCCTGTAAGAGCAGTGTATACAGTGAGCAGGTGACCGGGGTGAGGGATCTCTACTGTAAGAGCAGTGTATACAGTGAGCAGGTGACCTAGGTGAGGGATCTCTCCTGTAAGAGCAGTGTATACAGTGACCAGGTGACCGGGGTGGGGGATCTCTCCAGTAAGAGCAGTGTATACAGTGAGCAGGTGACCGGGGTGAGGGATCTCTCCTGGAAGAGCAATGTATATAGTGAGCAGGTGACCGGGGTGGGGGATCTGTCCTATAAGAGCAGTGTATATAGTGAGCAGGTGACCGGGGTGGGGGATCTCTCCTGTAAGAGCAGTGTATACAGTGGTGACCGGGGTGGGGGATCCCTCCTGTAAAAGCAGTGTATACAGTGGTGACCGGGGTGAGGGATCTCTCCTGTAAGAGCAGTGTATACAGTGAGCAGGTGACCGGGGTGAGGGATCTCTCCTGTAAGAGCAGTGTATACAGTGAGCAGGTGACCGGGGTGGGGGATCTCTCCTGTAAAAGCAGTGTATACAGTGGTGACCGGGGTGGGGGATCTCTTCTGTAAGAGCAGTGTATACAGTGAGCAGGTGACCGGGGAAGGGGATCTCTCCTGTAAGAGCAGTGTATACAGTGAGCAGGTGACCGGGGTGGGGGATCTCTCCTGTAAGAGCAGTGTATACAGGGAGCAGGTGACCGGGGTGAGGGATCACTCCTGTAAGAGCAGTGTATACAGGGAGCAGGTGACCGGGGTGAGGGATCTCTCCTGTAAGAGCAGTGTATACAGTGAGCAGGTGACCGAGGTGAGGGATCTCTCCTGTAAGAGCAGTGTATACAGTGAGCAGGTGACCGGGGTGGGGGATCTCTCATGTAAGAGCAGTGTATACAGTGACCAGGTGATCGGGGTGAGGGATCTCTCCTGTAAGAGCAGTGTATACAGTGAGCAGGTGACCGGGGTGGGGGATCTCTCCTGTAAGAGCAGTGTATACAGTGAGCAGGTGACCGGGGTGAGGGATCTCTCCTGTAAGAGCAGTGTATACAGTGAGCAGGTGACCGGGGTGAGGGATCTCTCCTGTAAGAGCAGTGTATACAGTGAGCAGGTGACCGGGGTGGGGAATCTCTCCTGTATGAGCAGTGTATACAGTGAGCAGGTGACCGGGGTGAGGGATCTCTCCTGTAAGAGCAGTGTATACAGTGAGCAGATGACCGGGGTGAAGGATCTCTCCTGTAAGAGCAGTGTATACAGTGAGCAGGTGACCGGGGTGAGGGATCTGTCCTGTAAGAGCAGTGTATATAGTGAACAGGTGACCGGGGTGAGGGATCTCTCTGGTAAGAGCAGTGTATATAGTGAGCAGGTGACCGGGGTGGGGGATCTGTCCTGTAAGAGCAGTGTATACAGTGAGCAGGTGACCGGGGTGAAGGATCTCTCCTGTAAGAGCAGTGTATACAGTGAGCAGGTGACCGGGGTGGGGGATCTCTCCTGAAAGAGCAGTGTATACAGTGAGCAGGTGACCGGGGTGGGGGATCTCTCCTGTAAGAGCAGTGTATACAGTGGTGACCGGGGTGAGGGATCTCTCCTGTAAGAGCAGTGTATACAGTGAGCAGGTGACCGGGGTGAGGGATCTCTCCTGTAAGAGCAGTGTATACAGTGAGCAGGTGACCGGGGTGGGGGATCTCTCCTGTAAGAGCAGTGTATACAGTGAGCAGGTGACCGGGGTGAGGGATCTCTCTGGTAAGAGCAGTGTATACAGTGAGCAGGTGACCGGGGTGAGGGATCTCTCCTGTAAGAGCAGTGTATACAGTGAGCAGGTGACCGGGGTGAGGGATCTCTCCTGTAAGAGCAGTGTATACAGTGATGACCGGAAGAGGGATCTCTCCTGTAAGAGCAGTGTATACAGTGAGAAGGTGACCGGGGTGGGGGATCTCCCCTCTAAGAGCAGTGTATACAGTGAGCAGGTGACCGGGGTGGGGGATCTCTCCGGAAAGAGCAGTGTATACAGTGAGCAGGTAACCGGGGTGGGGAATCTCTCCTGTAAGAGCAGTGTATACAGTGAGCAGGTGACCGGGGTGGGGGATCTCTCCTGTAAGAGAAGTGTATACAGTGAGCAGGTGACCGGGGTGGGGAATCTCTCCTGTAAGAGCAGTGTATACAGTGAGCAGGTGACCGGGGTGGGGGATCTCTCCTGTAAGAGCAGTGTATACAGTGAGCAGGTGACCGGGGTGGGGAATCTCTCCTGTAAGAGCAGTGTATACAGTGAGCAGGTGACCGGGGTGAGGGATCTCTCCTGTAAGAGCAGTATATACAGTGGTGACCGGGGTGGGGGATCTCTCCTGTAAGAGCAGTGTATACAGTGAGCAGGTGACCGGGGTGAGGGATCTCTCCTGTAAGAGCAGTGTATACAGTAAGCAGGTGACCGGGGTGGGGGATCTCTCCTGTAAGAGCAGTGTATACAGTGAGCAGGTGACCGGGGTGAGGGATCTCTCCTGTAAGAGCAGTGTATATAGTGAGCAGGTGATCGGGGTGAGGGATCTCTCTGGTAAGAGCAGTGTATACAGTGAGCAGGTGACCGGGGTGGGGAATCTCTCCTGTACGAGCAGTGTATACAGTGAGCAGGTGACCGGGGTGAGGGATCTCTCCTGTAAGAGCAGTGTATACAGTGAGCAGGTGACCGGGGAGGGGGATCTCTCCTGTAAGAGCAGTGTATACAGTGAGTAGGTGACCGGAGTGGGGGATCTCTCCTGTAAGAGCAGTGTATACAGTGAGCAGGTGACCGGGGTGGGGGATCTCTCCTGTAAGAGCAGTGTATACAGTGATGACCGGGGTGAGGGGATCTCTCCTGTAAGAGCAGTGTATACAGTGAGCAGGTGACCGGGGTGAGGGATCTCTCCTGTAAGAGCAGTGTATACAGTGAGCAGGTGACCGGGGTGGGGGATCTCTCCTGTAAGAGCAGTGTATACAGTGAGCAGGTGACCGGGGTGAGGGATCTCTCTGGTAAGAGCAGTGTAGACAGTGAGCAGGTGACCGGGGTGAGGGATCTCTCCTGTAAGAGCAGTGTATACAGTGAGTAGGTGACCGGAGTGGGGGATCTCTCCTGTAAGAGCAGTGTATACAGTGAGCAGGTGACCGGGGTGAGGGATCTCTCCTGTAAGAGCAGTGTATACAGGGAGCAGGTGACCGGGGTGGGGGATCTCTCCTGTAAGAGCAGTGTATATAGTGAGCAGGTGACCGGGGTGGGGGATCTCTCCTGTAAGAGCAGTGTATACAGTGAGCAGGTGACCGGGGTGGAGGATCTCTCCTGTAAGAGCAGTGTATACAGTGATGACCGGGGTGGGGGATCTATCCTGTAAGAGCAGTGTATACAGTGAGCAGGAGACCGGGGTGAGGGATCTCTCCTGTAAGAGCAGTGGATACAGTGAGCAGGTGACCGGGGTGGGGAATCTCTCCTGTAAGAGCAGTGGATACAGTGAGCAGGTGACCGGGGTGGGGAATCTCTCCTGTAAGAGCAGTGGATACAGTGAACAGGTGACCGGGGTGGGGGATCTCTCCTGTAAGAGCAGTGTATACAGTGAGCAGGTGACCGGGGTGAGGGATCTCTCCTGTAAGAGCAGTGTATACAGTGAGCAGGTGACCGGGGTGGGGGATCTCTCCTTTAAGAGCAGTGTATACAGTGAGCAGGTGACCGGGGTGGGGGATCTCTCCTGTAAGAGCAGTGTATACAGTGAGCAGGTGACCGGGGTGGGGGATCTCTCCTGTAAGAGCAGTGTATACAGTGAGCAGGTGACCGGGGTGAGGGATCTCTCCTGTAAGAGCAGTGTATACAGTGAGCAGGTGACCGGGGTGGGGGATCTCTCCTGTAAGAGCAGTGTATACAGTGTGCAGGTGACCGGGGTGAGGGATCTCTCTGGTAAGAGCAGTGTATACAGTGAGCAGGTGACCTTGGTGAGGGATCTCTCCTGTAAGAGCAGTGTATACAGTGGGCAGGTGACCGGGGTGGGGGATCTCTCCATTAAGAGCAGTGTATACAGTGAGCAGGTGACCGGGGTGAGGGATCACTACTGTAAGAGCAGTGTTTACAGTGACCAGGTGACCGGGGTGAGGGATCTCTCCTGTAAGAGCAGTGTATACAGTGAGCAGGTGACCGGGGTGAGGGATCTCTCTGGTAAGAGCAGTGTATACAGTGAGCAGGTGACCGGGGTGAGGGATCTCTCCTGTAAGAGCAGTGTATACAGTGAGCAGGTGACCGGGGTGGGGGATCTCTCCTGTAAGAGCAGTGGATACAGTGAGCAGGTGACCGGGGTGGGGGATCTCTCCTGTAAGAGCAGTGTATACAGTGAGCAGGTGACCGGGATGAGGGATCACTACTGTAAGAGCAGTGTATACAGTGAGCAGGTGACCGGGGTGGGGGATCTCTCCTGTAAGAGCAGTGTATACAGTGAGCAGGTGACCGGGGTGGGGGATCTCTCCTGTAAGAGCAGTGTATACAGTGAGCAGGTGACCGGGGTGAGGGATCTCTCCTGTAAGAGCAGTGTATACAGTGAGCAGGTGACCGGGGTGAGGGATCACTACTGTAAGAGCAGTGGATACAGTGAGCAGGTGACCGGGGTGGGGGATCTCTCCTGTAAGAGCAGTGTATACAGTGAGCAGGTGACCGGGGTGAGGGATCACTACTGTAAGAGCAGTGTATACAGTGAGCAGGTGACCGGGGTGGGGGATCTCTCCTGTAAGAGCAGTGTATACAGTAAGCAGGTGACCGGGGTGGGGGATCTCTCCTGTAAGAGCAGTGTATACAGTGAGCAGGTGACCGGGGTGAGGGATCTCTCCTGTAAGAGCAGTGTATACAGTGAGCAGGTGACCGGGGTGGGGGATCTCTCCTGTAAGAGCAGTGGATACAGTGAGCAGGTGACCGGGGTGGGGGATCTCTCCTGTAAGAGCAGTGTATACAGTGAGCAGGTGACCGGGGTGAGGGATCACTACTGTAAGAGCAGTGTATACAGTGAGCAGGTGACCGGGTGGGGGATCTCTCCTGTAAGAGCAGTGTATACAGTGAGCAGGTGACCGGGGTGGGGGATCTCTCCTGTAAGAGCAGTGTATACAGTGAGCAGGTGACCGGGGTGAGGGATCTCTCCTGTAAGAGCAGTGTATACAGTGAGCAGGTGACCGGGGTGAGGGATCACTACTGTAAGAGCAGTGTATACAGTGAGCAGGTGACC